>NC_081296.1:115289021-115592051 GCF_030435805.1 Mustela lutreola | reverse complement strand
GAAGCTAGGAAAAACCCTGAAACTAAATACGGTAAATAATTTCATAATTTCATTGCTTTCATACAAGCAAACCGTGAAATTCCAGGTTGCTATGTTGGTTTGGGTTCCTTCTGAAAGCAGAGCCTGAGACTGGAAGTTGGAGCCAGTAGGGTTTTTGGGGGATGGGGGGGTGGGGGGGTGTAGAGCAGGTTGATCCCAGGGAAGGAGAGTGAAGATGTAAGGAGCATAAGACAGGGGAGGAGAAGAAGCAGACCCCCATGACTTCAGGAAGCATATGCAGCAGCAAGCACGGAAGTCCACCAGTCACCCAAGATGGGATTGTGTGAGCATGAAGTTAAGTAAAACAGATGTTGGGGCTGAAATAAGAAGGTGGAAAAGGCGCTGTAACTGGGGCACCAGGCACATCTGCTCTAGAGTGTTAAGGATATGGCTTAATGACTGACAAAAACCACACATTCTAAATATTTACAATATTCCAGTTGTTGGTTTCCCACAAGACAGCTGTGTTTATAGACCTTTCCCCTGCATACTTAGAATCAAGTGTGCAAAGATAACAATCATCACATATTCTACAGTAGTGAAGTCTGAGTCAACAATATTTTGTTACTTCTGAATCTCCAGTAGGTTTATTATGTTTAATAGATTGTCAGAACTCTGGGCCACGTTCTTTATCAGAAGCCTTTCTATGAGGGGAACACTAAATCTCTGGTCTTTTATAAGGATTTGGGATGATGAGAAACTGAAGGGGCCATTTTGCAGGTGGCGGGAATATAACAAAATGAAAACCCAAATACGTTCTATTTGCCAATAATATAATTAGAGTGAAAAGTGAGGGTGGGGCCTACAGGTTACCATGACCTTTTCCAGATTTTGAGAGCCAGGAGAAGGACTGCTCCCCCACTCTCCTGAGCATCTCCTGTTCGATGCTCCGAAAGCACACTGTTTACCCTCCCCACTCTCCTAACATTATCACACTAACGTGTGAGCAAGACCGTGGCAACCATGCACACCTCTGTTATTTACTACTTGTTCATGAGAGCCCAGGGCCTGCTACAGAATATTCAGCACATACTTGTTTCTAAGAAACTATTGAGATTATATAAAGTGTGTTTACAAAAACGATTTTCTCTGGTTCCCATAGGTCATGTTCGGATGTGCAGAAGAGGCACTGCAGGGTGCAGCACCCGAATGGGTCCTGCCC
This sequence comes from Mustela lutreola, assembly GCF_030435805.1. NCBI lineage: Eukaryota > Metazoa > Chordata > Mammalia > Carnivora > Mustelidae > Mustela > Mustela lutreola. The sequence continues at coordinate 115,590,850 of NC_081296.1, read as the reverse complement.
TCCCTCTGGAGAGGTGAACCGGCCAGCCAAGCTTGCAGGAAATAGTATGATGCTCTCAGACCAAGACTTCATTTCTTCTGAAGAGTTCAGAAAATTTATTTCATCACAACCGTAAAGGTAAAGTAATAATATAAAAACTAAGGAAAAACAGAATGATTTCTTCTACAGTGTAGGTGCTAAAGAGTAACAAAATTGTACTCCACCATGTATCTGCATAAACAACACTGGACTGGAATATTAAAAATGAATACATTTGATTAAAGAGATATTGTTATTGTGGATTGTGGGTGTTTTATTTTTGGAGTTGTTGCAAAATCTGAACAATAACTGAAACATTTTAAAATGGAAATAATCTTACCCATAGCACCAAAGACATAAACATGTATCAGGATTTGACAATCTGTTACAAATATAGACAGCAAATAGGCACTGAATATTTAGCATGGATATTTTCTACTTTTTCAGCAACTTACAATAAACATGAAGAACACACTAACAGAATGAAAAAAAAAATCTCTAGTATCCCTGATGTAGCTCTAAACCAATTTCACCTTAACAGTCTAAAATTCCAGGAGCAGATGGCCCAGTGATGCCAACAGTGATCATTTTATCATCAGCATATGCAAAGGGGGCTTTCACACTATACAGCCACAGCACTGCCATTTCTGATCCAGGCATGGGATTAAAACAAATTCTAACTTTTCAAATTGACTGTGTCAGACTGTTTCTTAAAATGATTCACTTGATATTGTTCCTCTTCATCTTGACAAGAGATTTAAGAGAAGGCTTACCCTTCATTCTAATTGCTGGAAATTAATCATGAGTGATTGAAGCCATGTGCTACCATGGTAACCTGAGTCTTACTGAGAAGCTCTTCTCCATTTCAAAGAATTAAATCACTCTGTTAATAAATTAGTGCTAAAGTCCTCTCCATCTTCCCATCCCATACCACCCTTGATCCTTCTAGCCCACCCAGTTCAGTCGCCTTTCTAAATTGCATGAGATGAAAATAACTCACAAGCTATCCTCTGGCATTGAAAAACAGACAGCAAAGGGGTATTGAGGGACTTGTTTTCAGAATTCCATCACCTTTTCTGAATAAAAAAGGGCTTTTCAACCTCAGCACTACTGACATTTTGGGCTGGGGAATTCATTTTTGGGGCAAAGAGTGTCCTATGCATTACAGAATCCCTGGCCTCTACCTTCCAGATATCACTAGCAACTCCTGCCACGACTCCAAGTTGTCATAACCAAAAGTATCTCTAGAAACTGCCAAATGTTCCTTGGAGAACAAATCACCTCTGACAAAAAACGAAGGCCATGGCATGAGATATCTTATTAATAAAATATACAACACTGGGGTGGGGGACAAGATGGCAGGGAAGTAGGAGGAGGCGCCTTTTCAGCCTGTACCCCAAAGTGAGCTGATCGGAGTTCTTTGGTAGGTAATCAGCTCACTTTGGGGTATAATCACCCATGAAATCAGTCTGAGATCAGAATTATACACGTCTGGATCTCTACAGGGGCAGAAGACGCCAGTGGGCAGGTAAAGCGGAATGGGAACAGCGACTGATATCGGAAGATAAACAAAAGGGGGAGGGAGCCACGAGAGGCGACCCGTTGGAAAGTAATACCCCAATACGAGCGAGAGTACCCTGCGTCTGGGGACCAGCATTAACTTGGAGACTGGTTGAAAGCACTCCAAAAGAGTAATAGATCTCGGGGTGGGGGAAATTGTGGGAATCGGGATGGCTAGGGACAGGGGCTTAAGTCCCCAGTCCCAGGACAGCCTCCCCGGCGCTGAGGCAGGGAGAGTGTGGCAGAGAAACCAGGCCTTGGTCCCTAAGCCACCAGTGAGCCCGAGAATGCGTGGATTCTAGCTCCTGTGGGGGGATGGGAGCCACGCTGGGCAGAACACGCAGGCCCTGCTACAAAGCCTGAGATACGCGTGCAAGTCCCTCATGCTCCCCTGAGAGAGTCACAAAGGCCCCGCCGGTGCCCTTTGACCCGCGGCATTGTTTCAGAGCCTAAGCCGCACACCCCAAACTCTCCCCTGACAGAGGTGCGCAAAAGCCCAGCCTGGTGCTTACGGACCTGCACCCCGTTCTCAGTGCCTGAGATGCGCACGCGACCCACAGCCGCCCCTGAAAGAGGTGCGCGCAAGCCGGCCGCTCTTAGACCCAGCAAGACCAGGCACTCCCAGCCCGGGCCAGCGGGAAAATCCCCATGTGCGATTGCTGCTTGGTACCTCCCCAGCAGTCGGGAGCTCCCAGACAGCCGCCACTGCCTTGGCTTTGGGTACAAGCAAAAGATCCTGCATCCCCAGGGTCTGCAACTTGGAACTTGCTCTGCCAGCGGCCACAGGGGAACTTATTTAGGCTCTGCACCCAGACTGAGGTTTCTCTCTGAGAGGGAGATCAGGGTGCGGTTTGTTTTCCTCTAAAACTATAAAAACCATCAAAAGCAGTCAAGGTGAGAGGAAAAAAAGTGAACAAACATAAAAACCGCCAGAGAACAAAAGCCTGAAAAAAAAAAAAAAAACAGTTTCCTCAGAGCCCACCCCCTTGAGGGCTGCGAGAGGACTTAACTCAGGAAACATCATTGACTGACAACCCACGTGGCAGGCCCCTCCCCCAGAAAACAAACCAAGAAAGAAAAAAAAAAAAGAGAGAGAGAAAAAAAAGGACTACAAGAGAACAACCACTACTTCATAGGAAAATTTTTATTTTTCACTCGTTCCCACTATTCTGGTTCATTTTTTTTTACACATAGGTAATTTTTTTAACCTATTTACCATCACAGCAAGCTGTACAGTACATCAATTCCATAATACCCTTCTAACCTGAACTTTTTGATACACACACCTATGTTTTTCTTTTACATTTTTATTTTTTGAATTCCTCTTTTTAAATTTTAGTTTAGTTTAGTTTATTCCTTTTTTTTTATCCTCTAATATTCATATGGAGTTAAACTTCAAAGTAATCCCCTTTCCCCAATCAATACTACCCCTATAGGTAAACCAATTTTTAATCCCCTTTATCTTAGGAAAGTTGAGTCCTTTAACAAAGATATCAAGATACATCCAGGAAGAATCAGAACAATGTTCCTCGCACACACTGAGAATTTATAACCACTCTCCCATTTCTTCTTCCACCAGTGTTTCTGTGTTTTTGTGTTTGTCCTGATAGCATAAAAATCTTACACTTGGGGTTCTTTTTGATGAGGTTCTTCCTTTATTTGCATATATATGTATTTTTTTCTCTTGTCATATACTTGTATCAGTCTTTTTGTTTGTATGTTTTTGTTTGTCTACTTCATAAATCTTCCCTTGGGGCCCATCTGGGCTGAACCTTCTCTTTCATCTTCCCTTTCTTTCCTGTCTCTCTCTCTCTTTCTCTTTTTTTTTCCTTTTTCTTTTTCTTTTCTTTTGTCTCTCGTTTGGGTGGGGAATCCTGATTGCTCAGAAGTGTTCCAGAGTGCACCTTGACTGCACCACAGTTGATACATCCAGCTACATCTGTTCAGTCATCTCTTACCAAAATGATTGGAGGAGGAATGCCCAAAAGAAGAAAAATACAGAGAGGAGTCAAGATGGCGGAGAAGTAGCAGGCTGAGACTACATCAGCTAGCTGGAGATCAGCTAGATAGCTTATCTAAAGATTGCAAACACCTACAAATCTATCGGCAGATCAAAGAGATGAAGAACAGCAATTCTGGAAACAGAAAAACAACCAACTTTCTGGAAGGTAGTACCGGCGGAGAAGTGAATCCAAAGCGACGGGAAGACAGACCCCGGGGGGAGGGGCCGGCTCCCGGCAAGCGGCGGAGCAACGGAGCACAAAATCAGGACTTTTAAAAGTCTGTTCCACTGAGGGACATCGCTCCAGAGGCTAAACCGGAGCGAAGCCCACGTGGGACAGCGTGGCCTCAGGTCCCGCAGGGTCACAGAAGGATCGGGGGTGTCTGAGTGTCACAGAGCTTGTGGGTATTGGAACGGGAAAGCCGGCTACAGAGACAGAGCCGACAGTGAGCTCACAGCTCGGTGTTACCTTGAACCGGTCGCACGCTCGGTGAGCTCGAAGCGTGGCCGAAGGTCAGGCAGACGGGAGTAACTGGGCGCTGTTCTCTGAGGGCGCACTGAGGAGTGGGGCCCCGGGCTCTCGGCTCCTCTGGGCCGGAGACCAGGAGGCCGACATTTGTATTCCCGTCCTCCGGAACTCTACGGAAAGCGCTCAGGGAACAAAAGCTCCTGAAAGCAAACCCGAGCGGATTACTCACCCTGGCCCCTGGTAAGGGTGGTGCAATTCCGCCTGGGACAAAAACACTTGAGAATCACTACACCAGGCCCCTCCCCCAGAAGATCAACAAGAAATCCAGCCGAGACCAAGTTCACCTACCAAGGAGTGCGGTTTCAATACCAAGGAGAGCAGCAGAATTCCAGAGGAGGAGAAAGCAAAGCACGGAACTCATGGCTTTCTCTCTGTGATTTTTTTTTTTTTTTTTTAGTCTTGCAGTTAATTTAATTTTTTTCTTTTTCTATTTTTTTTCTTTTTTCTCGCCTTTGGGTAAATTTTTTTTTTAATTTTTACCCTTTTCTTTTTTAACGTTTTTTAACTAGTTTATCTAATATATATATATATATTTTCTTTTTTATATATTTATATATATATATTTTCCTTATTCATTTTCTTTTTTTTAATTCTTTTCTTTTCTTTCTTTTTTTTTTCTGTTTTTTTTCTTTCTTCCTTTTTGAACCTCTTTTTATCCCCTTTCTCCCCCCTCACGATTTGGGATCTCTTCTGATTTGGTTAAAGCATATTTTCCTGTTGCCACCATTTAGTATTTTACTTGCTCCTTCATATACCCTTATCTGGGCAAAATGACAAGATGGAAAAATTCACCACAAAAAAAAAAAAGAAAAAGAGGCAGTACGGAAGGCTAGGGACCTAATCAATAAAGACATTGGTAATATGTCAGATCTAGAGTTCAGAATGACAATTCTCAAGGTTCTTGCTGGGTTTGAAAAAGGCATTGAAGATATTAGAGAAACTCTCTTGGTAGATATAAAAGCCCTTTCTGGAGAAATAAAAGAACTAAAATCTAACCAAGTTGAAATCAAAAAGCTATTAATGAGGTGCAATAAAAAATGGAGGTTCTCACTGCTAGGATAAATGAGGCAGAAGAAAGAATTAGTGATATAGAAGACCAAATGACAGAGAATAAAGAAGCTGAGCAAAAGAGGGACAACAGCTACTGGACCACGAGGGGAGAATTCGAGAGATAAGTGATACCTAAGATGAAACAACATTAGAATAATTGGGATTCCAGAAGAAGAAGAAAGAGAGAGGGGAGCAGAAGGTATACTAGAGAGAATTATTGGGGAGAATTTCCCCAATATGGCAAAGGGAAAGAGCATCAAATTCCAGGTGGTTCAGGGAATGCCCCTCAAAATCAATAGGAATAGGCCAGCACCCCGTCACCTAATACTAAAATTCACAAGTCTTAGTGACAAAGAGAAAATCCTGAAAGCAGACCGGGAAAAGAAGTCTATAACATACAATGGTAAAAATATTAGATTGGCAGCTGACTTATCCACAGAGACCTGGCAGGCCAGAAATAGCTGGCATGATATTTTCAGAGCACTAAAAGAGAAAAACATGCAGCCAAGAATACTATATCCAGCTAGGCTATCATTGAAAATAGAAGGAGAGATTAAAAGCTTCCAGGACAAACAAAAACTGAAAGAATTTGCAAACACCAAACCAGCTCTACAGGAAATATTGAAAGGGGTCCTCTAAGCAAAGAGAGAGCCTACAAGTGGTAGATCAGTAAGGAACAGAGACAGTACACAGTAAGTCACCTTACAGGCAATACAATGGCACTAAATTCATATCTCTCAATAGTTACCCTGAATGTTAATGGGCTAAATGCCCCTATCAAAAGACACAGGCTATCAGAATGGATAAAAAAACAAAACCCATCTATATGTTGCCTCCAAGAAACTCATTTTAAGCCCGAAGACACCTCCAGATTTAAAGTGAGGGGGTGGAAAACAATGTACCATGCTAATGGACAGCAGAAGAAAGCAGGAGTGGCAATCCTTATATCAGATCAATTAGATTTTAAGCCAAAGACTATAATAAGAGATGAGGAAGGACACTATATCATACTCAAAGGGTCTGTCCAACAAGAAGATCTAACAATTTTAAATATCTATGCCCCCAACGTGGGAGCAGCCAACTATATAAACCAATTTATAACAAAATCAAAGAAACACATCAACAATAATACAATAATAGTAGGGGACTTTAACACTCCCCTCACTGAAATGGACAGATCATCCAAGCAAAAGATCAGCAAGGAAATAAAGGCCTTAAACGACACACTGGACCAGATGGACATCACAGATATATTCAGAACATATCATCCCAAAGCAACAGAATACAAATTCTTCTCTAGTGCACATGGAACATTCTCCAGAATAGATCACATCCTCAGTCCTAAATCAGGACTCAACCGGTATCAAAAGATTAGGATTATGCCCTGCATATTTTCTGACCACAATGCTCTGAAGCTAGAACTCAACCACAAGAGTAAGTTTGGAAAGAACCCAAATACATGGAAACTAAACAGCATCCTTCTAAAGAATGAATGGGTCAACCAGGAAATTAAAGAAGAATTGAAAAAAATCATGGAAACAAATGATAATGAAAATACAACCGTTCAAAATCTGAGGGACACAACAATGGCAGTCCTGAGAGGAAAATATATAGCGGTACAAGCCTTTCTCAAGAAGCAACAAAGGTCTCAGGTACACAACCTAACCCTACACCTAAAGGAGCTGGAGAAAGAACAAGAAAGAAACCCTAAGCCCAGCAGGAGAAGAGAAATCATAAAGATCAGAGCAGAAATCAATGAAATAGAAACCAAAAAAACAATAGAACAAATCAACGAAACTAGGAGCTGGTTCTTTGAAGGAATTAATAAAATTGACAAACCCCTGGTCCGACTTATCAAAAAGAAAAGAGAAAGGACCCAAATAAATAAAATCATGAATGAAAGAGGAGAGATCACAACTAACACCAAAGAAATACAAACTATTATAAGAACATACTATGAGCAACTCTATGCCAACAAATTTGACAATCTGGAACAAATGGATGCATTCCTAGAAACATATAAACTACCACAACTGAACCAGGAAGAAATAGAAAGCCTGAACAGACCCATAACCAGTAAGGAGATTGAAACAGTCATTAAAAATCTCCAAACAAACAAAAGCCCAGGGCCAGATGGCTTCCCAGGCGAATTCTACCAAACATTTAAAGAAGAACTAATTCCTATTCTCCTGAAACTGTTCCAAAAAATAGAAATGGAAGGAAAACTTCCAAACTCATTTTATGAGGCCAGCATCACCATGATCCCAAAACCAAACAAGGATCCCATCAAAAAAGAGAGCTATAGACCAATATCCTTGATGAACACAGATGCGAAAATTCTCACCAAAATACTAGCCAATAGGATTCAACACTACATTAAAAGGTTTATTCACCACAACCAAGTTGGATTTATCCCAGGGCTGCAAGGTTGGTTCAACATCCGCAAATCAGTCAATGTGATACAACACATCAATAAAAGAAAGAACAAGGTCATATCACACTCTCAATAGATGCTGAAAAAGCATTTGACAAAGTACAGCATCCCTTCCTGATCAAAACTCTTCAAAGTGTAGGGATAAAGGGCACATACCTCAATATCATCAAAGCCATCTATGAGAAACCCACCGCAAATATCATTCTCAATGGAGAAAAACTAAAAGCTTTTCCACTAAGGTCAGGAACATGGCAGGGATGTCCATTATCACCACTGCTATTCAATATAGTACTAGAGGTCCTAGCCTCAGCAATCAGACAACAAAAGGAAATTAAAGGCATCCAAATCGGCAAAGAAGAAGTCAAATTATCACTCTTCGCAGATGATATGATACTATATGTGGAAAACCCAAAATACTCCACTCCAAAACTGCTAGAACTTGTACAGGAATTCAGTAAAGTGTCAGGATATAAAATCAATGCACAGAAATCAGTTGCATTTCTCTACACCAACAACAAGACAGAAGAAAGAGAAATTAAGGAGTCAATCCCATTTACAATTGCACCCAAAACCATAAGACACGTAGGAATAAACCTAACCAAAGAGGCACAGAATCTATACTCAGAAAACTATAAAGTACTCAGGAAAGAAATTGAGGAATACACAAAGAAATGGAAAAATGTTCCATGCTCCTGGATTGGAAGAATAAATATTGTGAAAACGTCTATGCTACCTAAAGCAATCTACACATTTAATGCAATTCCTATCAAAGTACCATCCATCTTTTTCAAAGAAATGGAACAAATAATGCTAAAATTTATATGGAACCAGAAAAGACCTCGAATAGCCAAAGGGATATTGAAAAAGAAAGCCAAAGTTGGTGGCATCACAATTCCGGACTTCAAGCTCTATTACAAAGCTGTCATCATCAAGACAGCATGGTTCTGGCACAAAAACAGACACATAGATCAATGGAACAGAATAGAGAGCCCAGAAATAGAACCTCAACTCTATGGTCAACTCATCTTCGACAAAGCAGGATAGAATGTCCAATGGAAAAAAGACAATCTCTTCAATAAATGGTGCTGGGAAAATTGGACAGCCACCTGCAGAAAAATGAAATTGGACCATTTCCTTACACCACACACGAAAATAGACTCAAAATGGATGAAGGACCTCAATGTGCGAAAGGAATCCATCAAAATCCTTGAGGAGAACACAGGCAGCAACCTCTTCGACCTCAGTCGCAGCAACATCTTCCTAGGAACATTGCCAAAGGCAAGGGAAGCAAGGGCAAAAATGAACTATTGGGACTTCATCAAGATCAAAAGCTTTTGCACAGCAAAGGAAACAGTTAATAAAATCAAAAGACAACTGACAGAATGGGAGAAGATATTTGCAAATGACATATCAGATAAAGGACTAGTGTCCAAAATCTATAAAGAACTTAGCAAACTCAACACCCAAAGAACAAATAATCCGATCAAGAAATGGGCTGAGGACATGAACAGACATTTCTGCAAAGAAGACATCCAGATGGCCAACAGACACATGAAAAAGTGCTCCATATCACTGGGCATCAGGGAAATACAAATCAAAACCACAGTGAGGTATCACCTCACACCAGTCAGAATGGCTAAAATCAACAAGTCAGGAAATGACTGATGCTGGTGAGGAAAGGGGAACCCTCCTACACTGTTGGTAGGAATGCAAGCTGGTGCAGCCACTCTGGAAAACAGCATGGAGGTTCCTCAAAATGTTGAAAATAGAACTGCCCTATGACCCAGCAATAGCACTACTGGGTATTTACCCTAAAGATACAAACATAGTGATCCAAAGGGGCACATGCATCCGAATGTTTATAGCAGCAATGTCCACAATAGCCAAACTATGGAAAGAACCTAGATTTCCATCAACAGATGAATGGATCAAGAAGATGTGGTATATATACACAATGGAATACTATGCAGCCATCAAAAGAAATGAAATCTTGCCATTTGCGACAACATGGATGGAACTAGAGCATTACATGCTTAGCGAAATAAGTCAAGCGGAGAAAGACAATTATCATATGATCTCCCTGATATGAGGAAGTGGTGATGCAACATGGGGGCTTAAGTGGGTAGAAGAAGAATCAATGAAACAAGATGGAATTGGGAGGGAGACAAACCATAAGTGACTCTTAATCTCACAAAACAAACTGAGGGTTCTTGGGGGGAGGGAGGTTGGGAGAACGGGGTGGGATTATGGACATTGGGGAGGGTATGTGCTTTGGTGAGTGCTGTGAAGTGTGTAAACCTGGTGATTCACCGACCTGTACCCCTGGGGGAAAAAATATATGTTTATAAAAAATAAAAAATTTTTTAAAAAAAGAAGAAAAATACAGAGATTGGGCCTTCTGGAACAGAGCTAACGGCTATCAACATAGACAATATGTCGGAAAGAGAATTCAGGCTAACAATTTTCCAGGCAATAGTTAGGTTGGAGAAAGCCATGGATGACCAAAACGGAATTGATTAGGGCTGAACTGAAAGCGACCAGACAGGATGTTCACAATGTTAGGGCAGAGCTTAAAGCTACCAGGGAGGAGTTTCACAATGCTCTCAATGAGTTCCAATCTAATCTAAACTCTCTCAAAGCTAGGGTAACTGAGACAGAAGATAGAATTAGCGATCTGGAGGACAAACAGATAGAAAGGATCAGGAGGAAGCCTGGAACAAACAGCTTAGAAACCACGAAAACAGAATCAGGGAAATAAATGATGCCATGAAGCGTTCCAACATCAGAATTATTGGAATCCCTGAAGGGGAGGAGAAAGAAAGAAGTCTAGAAGATATAGTGGAAGAAGTCCTTCATGAAAATTTTCCCAATCTCGCGAATGGAACCAGCATTCATGTACTAGAGGTTGAACGATCTCCACCCAAGATTATACATTCCAAAAAAACATCACGACACCTGATAGTCAAATTGAGGAATTATAATTGTAGGTATAATCTCTTGAAAGCCGCCAGGGCAAAGAGGCTCCTTACTTACAGAGGGAAGCCCATCAGAATAACGTCAGACCTGTCCACAGAGACCTGGCAAGCCAGAAAAGGCTGGCAAGACATATTCAGGGCACTAAATGAGAAGAACATGCAGCCAAGAATACTTTATCCAGCAAGACTGACATTCAAAATGGATGGAGAGATAAAGGGTTTCCAGGACCGGCAAGGCTTAAAAGACTATGCAACCACCAAGCCGATACTGCAGGAAATATTAAGGGGGCTTCTTTAAAGGAGGAAAAAGCCCAAGAATAGCATTGAACAGAAATATAGAGACAGTCCACAGAAAGAAAGACTTCAAAGGTAACTCAATGTCAATAAAAACGTATCTATCAATAAGTACTCTCAATGTGAATGGCCTAAATGCACCCATAAAACAGCACAGGGTTGCAGATTGGATAAAACGACAGGACCCATCCATATGTTGTCTACAAGAGACCCATTTTGAACCTAAAGATACACCCAGACTGAAAGTGAAGGGATGGAGAAGCATCTTTCATGCCAATGGACCTCCAAAGAAGGCTGGGGTAGCGATTCTCATATCAGGTAAATTAGACTTTAAACTAAAGACTGTAGTCAGAGATACAGAAGGACGCTACATAATCCTTAAAGGGACTATCCACCAAGATGATCTAACAATTGTAAATATCTATGCTCCCAATATGGGAGCAGCCAATTACTTAAGAAAACTGTTAATCAAGATAAAGAGTCATATTGATATGAATACACTAATTGTAGGAAATCTTAACATGCCTCTCTCAAAAATAGATCATCAAAGCAGAAAATCAATAAAGAAACAAGAGCATTGAATGACACATTGGACCAGATGGACCTCATAGATATATACAGAACATTTCACCCTAAAACAACAGAATACTCATTCTTCTCAAGTGCACACGGAACCTTCTCCAGAACAGACCACATACTGGGTCACAAATCAGGACTCAACCGATACCAAAAAACTGAGATTATTCCCTGCATATTCTCAGATCACAATGCTTTGAAACTGGACCTCAATCACAAGGAAAAGTTCAGAAGTAACTCAAACACCTGGAAGCTAAAGGCCACCTTGCTTAAGAATGCTTGGATCAACCAGAAGATCAAAGAAGAACTGAAACAATTCATGGAAACCAATGAGAATGAAGACACATCGGTCCAAAACCTATGGGATACAACAAAGGCAGTCCTAAGGGGGAAATACATAGCCATCCAAGCCTCCCTCAAAAAAATTGAAAAATCTAGAATACACCAACTGTCTCTACACCTTAAAGAACTGGAGAATCAACAACAAATCAAACCAACTCCACACATAAGAAGGGAAATCATCAAGATTAGAGCTGAGATCAATGAGGTAGAAACCAGAGATACAGTAGAACGTATCAATGAAACTAGAAGCTGTTTTTTTGAAAGAATCAATAAGATCGATAAACCATTGGCCACACTAATCCAAAAGAAAAGAGAGAAAGCCCAAATTCATAAAATTATGAATGAAAAGGGAGATATCACAACTAACACCAAGGAAGTAGAAGCAATCATCAGAAGTTATTATCAACAGTTATATGCCAATGACTTAGCAACCTAGATGAAATGGATGCATTCCTGGAAAACTATAAACTACCAAAATTGAACCAGGAAGAAATTGGCAACCTGAATAGACCGATATCTAGAAGCAAGATTGAAGCAGTGATCAAAAACCTCCCAAAAAACAAGAGCCTAGGACCTGACGGATTCCCTGGGGAATTCTACCAAACTTTCAAATTAGAAATAACACCTATTCTCCTGAAGCTGTTTGAAAAACTGAAGCAGAAGGAAAACTTCCTGACTCTTTCTATGAAGCCAGCATTACCCTGATCCCCAAACCAGGCAAAGACTCTACCAAAAAGGAGAATTTCAGACCAATATCACTGATGAATATGGATGCTAAGATTCTCAACAAGATCCTAGCCAAGAGGATCCAACAGCACATTAAAAAGATTATCCACCATGATCAGGTGGGATTCATCCCTGAGCTACAAGGATGGTTCAACATTCATAAATCAATCAATGTGATACAACAAATTAATATGAGAAGAGAGAAGAACCACATGGTCCTCTCAATTAATGCAGAAAAAGCATTTGACAAAATCCAGCATCCGTTCCTGATTAAAAAGCTTCAAAGTATAGGGATAGAAGGAACATTCCTGAACCTCATCAAATCTATGAAAGACCCACAGCAAATATCATCCTCAATGGGAAAAAGCTTGCAGTCTTCCCGCTGAGATCAAGAATAAGACAAGGATGCCCACTTTCACCACTCTTGTTCAACATAGTATTAGAAGTCCTAGCAACAGCAATCAGACAACAAAGAGAAATAAAAGGTATCCAAATTGGCAATGAAGAAGTCAAACTCTCTCTATTCACCGATGACATGATTCTTTATGTGGAAAACCCAAAAGACTCCACCCCCAAACGACTAGAACGCATACAGAAATTCAGTAACGTGGCAGGATACAAAGTCAATGTGCAGAAATCAGTGGCTTTCTTATACACTAACAATGAAAATACAGAAAGGGAAATTAGAGAATCAATTCCATTTACTATAGCACCAAGAACCATAAGATACCTGGGAATAAACCTAACCAAAGAGGTAAAGGATCTGTACTTGAGGAACTACAGAACACTCATGAAAGAAATTGAAGAAGACACAAAAAGATGGAAGACCATTCCATGCTCTTGGATCGGAAGAATGAACATTGTTAAAATGTCTATACTACCTAGAGCAATCTATACTTTTAATGCCATTCTGATCAAAATTCCACCGGTATTCTTCAAAGAGCTAGAGCAAATAATCCAAAAAATTGTATGGAATCAGAAGAGACCCCGAATCACTAAGGAAATGTTGAAAAACAAAAATAAAGCTGGGGGCATCACATTACCTGATTTCAAGCTTTATTACAAAGCTGTGATCACCAAGACAGCATGGTACTGGCATAAAAACAGACACATAGACCAGTGGAACAGAGTAGAGAGCCCAGATATGGACCCTCAACTCTATGGTCAATTAATCTTCGACAAAACAGGAAAAAATATACAGTGGGAAAAAGACAGTCTCTTCAATAAATGGTGCTGGGAAAACTGGACAGCTATAAGTTGAAGAATGAAACTCGACCATTCTCTTACACCGTACACAAAGATAAACTCAAAATGGAAAAAAGACCTTAACGTGAGACAGGAATCCATCAGACTCCTAGAGGAAAACATAGGCGGTAATCTCTTCGATATCAGCCACAGCAACTTCTTTCAAGATATGTCTCCAAAGGCAAAGAAAACAAAAGCAAAAATAAACTTTTGGGACTTCATCAAGATCAAAAGCTTCTGCACAGCAAAGGAAACAGTCAAAAAAAACAAAGAGGCAACCCACGGAATGGGAGAAGATATTTGCAAATGACAGTACAGACAAAAGGTTGATATCCAGGATCTATAATGAACACCTCAAACTCAAACTCAACACACACAAAAACAGGCAAACATATCAAAAATTCGGCAGAAGATATGAACAGACACTTCTCCAATCAAGACATACAAATGGCTATCAGACACATGGAAAAATGTTCATCATCACTAGGCCTCAGGGAGTTTCAAATTAAAACCACATTGAGATATCACCTTACACCAGTTAGAATGGCCAAAATTAACAAAACAGGAAACAACATGTGTTGGAGAGGATGTGGAGAAAGGGAAACCCTCTTCCACTGTTGGTGGGAATGCAAGTTGGTGCAGCCTCTTTGGAGAACAGTGTGGAGATTCCTCAAGAAATTAAAAGTAGAACTTCCCTATGACCCTGCAATTGCACTCCTGGGTATTTACCCTAAAGATACAGATGTCGTGAAAAGAAGGGCCATCTGTACCCCAATGTTTATAGCAGCAATGGCCACGGTCGCCAAACTGTGGAATGAACCAAGATGCCCTTCAACGGATGAATGGATAAGGAAAATGTGGTCCATATACACTATGGAGTATTATGCCTCCATCAGAAAGGACGAATACCCAACTTTTGTAGCAACATGGACGGGACTGGAAGAGATTATGCTGAGTGAAATAAGTCAAGCAGAGAGAGTCAATTATCATATGGTTTCATTTATTTGTGGAGCATAACAAATATCATGGAGGACAAGGGTTGTTAGAGAGAAGAAGGGAGTTGGGGTAAATTGGAAGGGGAGGTGAATCATGAGAGACTATGGACTCTGAAAAACAATCTAAGGGGTTTGAAGTGGCGGGGGTTTGGGAGGTTTGGGTACCAGGTGGTGGGTATTCTAGAGGGCATGGATTGCATGGAGCACTGGGTGTGGTGCAAAAATAATGAATACTGTTTTTCTGAAAATAAATAAATTAATTTAATTTAAAAAATCAAATAAAAAGAAGTGCTATCACAACCACATAGTGAGGGACTTTCTACCAAATACCTGACCTGTACTCTTAAAAGATGTTAAGGTTAAATATAGGAAAAGGCTAAGGAACTATTTTAAATAAAAGAAAGCTGAAATTAAATGTAATGCTTGATTTTGAATTGAGTTTTCAAATCAAAAAGAGTTATAAAGGACATTACTGGAATGGTTGATGCAGTTTAAACATGGCTATGGATTAGATTAGAGTATTACAACAGGGTTAAATATCTAATTATTTTCTTGATACTACAGTCATTTAAGAGAAGGCCTTTGTTCCTGGGAAATGTATAGTGACATATTCAGTGATAATAGGATATGATATCTCCCAATTACTCTCAAACTCAGTCATACATATGCAAAGAAAGAGAATGATAAAACAAATTTAGCAAAGTATAAACATTAGTCAATCTAATTAATATATGGAAGTCCTTATACTACTTTTACAACTTTTTAATAAATTCAGTATTAAGGTTGTACTAAACGTCTTAAGTAGTTGTTATCCTAAGTCCTGTAAGCAGCTTCCTATTGCTCTTAAAAGATTAAATTTATTGACATGGCCTAAGGAAAGACCCTATCAGATGTAACCCATAGTTTGCTTTCTTCTGCTTCTTTCTGTTACGTCATAATGGTCTTATTTTAGTCATTTACACCCTCAGACTCTTATAAGGCACGGTCTTTGTAAATGCTCTTCCCCTTACCCAGGTCTCTTATCTTTCCAGTTACTTCTTATGTGTGGGAAGATTATAGAACAAGAGCACACAGAGGCTATTTAGAATTTGCTATAGCAGTAAAGTCAGGTCACTTTCACTTGTACTTGGCAGGGACTCAAAGGTAGACAAAGGATTGGGACAGCTTTATAGTGGAGAAAAGGGAAGTCTTCAAATATCTAAATTGTAGGTTGTTGGCATGGGGGAACTGAAAGTAGGTTAATTAGCCATGAGGATTCTTAAACGATTGTTTGGGAAACACATTTGACCTTCTCTGGTTGGTCCTGAATTGGCAGTAGGAGTGACAATTAGGGAAGACATAGACAGGTCTGTCTAGTCTGAATCTATTGTAGCAGAGGTTGTGGTTTAGCAACTTGGTTGCTGAAGAGGTTGTGGACAGAGTTCTGTTGTCATACATTGTTTAGCCATTGATTGAAACTCTATTCAGTTTCAGTTTCCCCTTTGGGTTAGTCTCTCACTTGTGAGAGGTTGATTAATTTAGGAAATGTTGGAAATCCAGATTTTTACCCCTCAAGAATTCTTTAGCTGTCTCCAGAGTCAATTGTATTGTAAGGTCTTCCAATTGTGTTGTTGTTGTGTCAACATGGTGATCATCTCATTAGGGCGTGGTTGCACAGAAGCATTTAACACCCTGGGTAGAATGCACCAGAGAACCCTCATGACCAATATGACATAAACAAGACCAATAATCCCTTTAAGATGCTTCAGAACCAGAAACTCTAGTTTGTAGTTTCCCTACAGAGGCCAGGAAACCAAATTTGCTAGGGATTGAGGCTCAACCTTTGCCAAGCAGAGTTTTCAAGGTGAGATATAGCCTGTTCTACCTTATCTGTTTCATTGATCCAAATACTGAGAGAAATACTTGCAGTGGAGTAGTTACCATCATTGGTAGCCAAAAAAAAATCTAAAGCAATGTCCATCGTTACTTGTACCAACAAATTGAGACTGATCTGTAGTCCATTTAGGGAAGAAGTGGCATCATTAATAACTTCTGCTAGAGTTAGTGACAAGTTTCTTTGCATTTTTTTCTTCTCTTTCTTAATGATCCCTACTGTTGGCAACACTGCTGTGATTGTTTGCATAAAAAATGAGTCAATAATTTCCCAAGTTGAGTGCTTAAATAGGCAAGTACGACCCTGTTTTAGAGCTTGTGTTTGAGTTGGAATTTTCAGCCTTGGTGATTTATAGAATGAGGGCTTCTTTGTACAGGTTAAGTCTTAGAATATTCTTCCAAGAGTGCATGAAGTATTAGTCTGAGGCAAATAGGACTAGGCATCCTAGATATAAAGGAAGTAATATCTGAATTGTTCCATGAAGAACCAGGAAACATAGTAGTTGTTCATGACATGAGGTAAGAACCAAGGTCTTATATTAGCTGTGTTTCATATTTGAATCTTTATTTGTTTTTTCCTGGTGATAAGTGATTGGTTTACTGCCTTATCAGGGTTGTTGAATTCAGCTTATCTACATTATGATCAATAGACTGTAATACTTCATTTTTTTCTGAAAGAGAAGGACTGTAGCAAAGACGCAGATTGATTTTTTTAAGGTCAGTTGTCCATAAAGTTGCAAGTAGAAATGCTATCTGCTCTAATTCCCTATAGTTTCATTTGATGAGACTAGAATTACCCAGAGGTTTTTATAATTGGGTTCTGGTTATGAATGACATATCAAGCAGTTGGTAAGTTGGCAATGGCTACTGTCTGGAATAATCAGAGAAAGGCATAGAATGAGTATGTTCTGACCTAACCATTATAAAAAGGAGAGAGATAAAGGGTCATTCCTGGTGGACAGCAATCAAATATCTTATAAAATGAGAAGAGGATACAAGATGAAAACCAAAGCAGGAAGGAAAGGTCTTAGTGTGATGTCTTGGGTAGAACTGTCACTATGAGAGGTCATTTTCTTATTTCAAAGATCTTCAGTCATCTGTCCACTTTCAAAGATCAGATGTCTCTAGAGGATCTCTGAGAATCCTGAGTGTGAATCCTTTATTGGAGTAATATTCCAATTGTGTGGAATTCTGGGTTGTTTTAGTTGTGAACTATGCATTCAAGGATTGACTCTCTGGGGTTAACTGTTATATTGTTGTTAACAGTACTGTCAACAAGGTTCAAGAGCATTTTTTTTTTCCTGGTATCTCTTCAAGGAGATGAAATCTTCTGGTTGAAGATCCTTTAGAAGCTTTTTAAGAAGATCTGGGAGGGTGGCCCAAATCTGTTGGTAGTAGGAATGGTAAGTACTTGAGTCCCTTGCAATTTTTTGCCATGTTTAAGTGTAGCAGAGAAGAGTCTAGTATCAGAGGTGAATTCCCTAAACACATGGTGTATTTATTATAAGACCTATTAAAAAACCTAAGTTTCATGTGTTGCCTTGATATCTTTGAGCCTCCAGGGTCCTTAAAGACCTAGCTATGAGTTCTGACAGCTATCTTCTTCTGTGTAGTGGGAAAAGCCTTCCACCCAGCTGGTTACCTATCAGCTGCACCACCAGCAGCCGCTTATCCAGTCCCCAACTTGATGAGTTTTACCTCCCTGACAGTCTTTGAAATTGTCTAAACAAGCCAATCACATCCTCCTGCAGGAAGCAAAAATCACCTACCCTGGAAAGCTTTGCCTTCCACAGTTTGTGGTGGTTCACTCTATTTGTATGCACAGCCTTGATATGGTCCTACATGGAATCTGATATTTTCCTTCTCCAGGTTGTAAGCATATGTGACTAATAAACTGCTATAAATTCCATCTGTTCAGTGCCAAGTGTTATGGGTTCATCATCTCATACTACTTAGGGCAGAGGATTTTTTTCACCAATGGAGTGAATAGAACGTGGTCAGAATATGTGGGCCTTCTCATTACCAATTCATTGGGGGATAACTGTTCCTCTGAGGGCCATTTGGGATACTGGAAGTGGCTTTGCTAAGGTAGCTCAAAGTTTTTTGAGTTTGCCTAATTTTAGTTTAAGGATGCCAGTACTTTCAGTCTTTCCAGAGATAATGGTTGATGATAGTAGTATAGTTTTTGGCTAAAGGTAAAATGTTAGAGCTCTTTTATAATGGTTCTCATAAAGTATAAACTTTAGTCATTTAAAATTAAACCCAGATTGGAAATGCAAAACCATTCAGAATTATAGTGACTTAAGGGCTATAGCTCTTGGATGAGAAATCGACGACAAACAACTGAAACCTATTTTGGAGGATAAAAGCTGGATAAAATCCATCTGAAGATATTTAAATGGCTTTTACAGAGTCAAAGGTACAAACTTGCATTTATAAATGTCATGAGATACAATGTGCAGCATGGCAACTATAGTTAATAATAGCGTATTGCATATCTGAGAGTTGCTAAGAGTAAATCTTCAAAGTTCTCATCACAAGAAAATAATTCTGTAAGGTGACAGATGCTAACTAGACTTACTCTGACCATTTTGCAATATATCTATATATCTGTATATCTATATTTCAAATAATTTTGTATACTTGAAACTAAGATAGTGTTGTTTGTCAACTATACCTCAAATAAAGAAGCAAACTATCAGGAAGTATGAATACAGTGAAAAGTTCCTTAACTTGTTTAGTTTTGATAGGCCTTGTTTCCAGTGCTTCCCAAAGGCTTATAGTACTCCAAAAGCATACCTGTTGTCTGCACATATTCTTACTCTCTGGTCTTCAGCTAGCTGGCAAGCTCTAATAAGTGCACTGAGTTCTGCCATCTAGGCATAGTTTACCTTGGGTAGAGGTCTATGGTTTTTTAATTTTTAAATTAAAAAAAAATTTATGTTCAATTAGGAGGTCTATGTTTTAAATGAGAGCTTAAATTACTGATAGCAGAGCTTGCTTAATAACCCCCTCCCCAGTTCCAGTTTTGAGGCATGATCCAACAACAAAAGAATACTAGATCTGGATTCAGAATATGAGTCTCTAATCAACCTGATTAAGTGACAGGAAGTTTCCTGGCTGAGGAAAGATGATCATGAGTTTCCCTGACTGTAGTAGAGATAGGGGAGTGATGGAGTTCACGTAGTACAGCCGTGGATAGTATGTGAAAGAGAGTAGCAGGATGTCATAAGAAGGTAATTGCTGGATGAGAGTGTTGTGTATTCTCAGTAGTGATGTCTACGTTGCATGAAGAAACATTAGGTTAGGTGGGGAACCTAGAACTAGCTCAAAAGAAGCATCAACAAGTTTTAAAGCAGAAACTGTTGCTCTAAAAAAAGTTGCCTTTGCAACTGGGTCAATGGTGAGGCTATAGTGATGGGTTTTTGTTGGTTTTCATGAGCAAGACCCTTAAGAATTTTAGCAGTTGGTTCATTCACAAGTAGACAAATGAGCTTTTAGTACTTAGGGATGTCTAGAGAAGGAGGCTGTTAAGACGTTTTAGGTTATGGAAGCCTTATTTACACTTGGGCTGCCATAGTGAAGTATCTCTCACTGAGGAGTTAGTCAATTAATAAAGAGGTATTTCAGTCCCAGTAATATTTGGCCCTCCCTGGTTGCAATATCCAGTTAAACCTAGAAATCCCTTGAATTGTTTTGCAGAGTTTGGATATTGTCTAATCTATTAGGAGAGTATGATTTTCCACCTAAGATGGGGCATGCCTGATATAACAGATGGAATTTTGATATAATCTGTCCTTTGAAACTTTGCCTTTTTCCTACTATGGCTAAGAACAAGTAAATAAAATTCTTTTTAGAGGCTTCTTCTTCTTCTTCTTCTTCTTCTTCTTTTTTTTTTTTTCCTAAGCAAGTGGGAAATCCATTTACATATTGTATCATCATTGAGTTACAAGGTAAATGTAGGTGGCTTCTATGTCTCAATTGAGTAAGTAAGGTAAAATAGGAGGGGACTTCAGTGAACCCCTGTGCATAACTAAGTATATTTTTGTCCTTTCTAAAGGTGAGAAGGGAAAAGGTGTTGATTCTTCTGTTCCAGCGGCACACAGAGTGAAGACCAGTTAACTACAGTGATGCAAGTGATTTCAGTGGAATTGATGACAGATGTTTATTTGGGTGAGGTACTACTGGAAATTGGGGGATAATAATTTGGTTGATGACCCTGAGTTCTCAAAAAATTCAATTTCCTCATCCCTTTGGTTTCTTGAAGAATGGGAGCATTAAAAGAATCTTCTGGAGAGTCCAAGAAGACCTTTAAATTTTTTTTTTTTTTGTAGTATATCTGACAAACAGTGTTGCAGGTATACAACATAGTGATTCAACTTCTCTATACTTGATGTTACACTCACCACAAGTGTGGTTACCATCTGTCACAATACAACATTATGGCAGTACAACTGACTATATTCCCTATGCAGTGCCTTTTATTCCTGTGACCTATTCATCCCATAACTGCAAGCCTATATCATCCACTGTCCTTCACTCATTTTGCCCATCCACCAACCCCTCCCCTCTGGCAACCATTGGTCTGTATTTATAGGTCTGATTCTACTTTTTGTTTATTCATTTTTCTTTAGATACCACATGAGTGAAATCCTATGGTCATTGTCTTTCTTAGTCTTATTTCACTCAGCATAATACTCCTTAGGTCCATGCATGTTGTTAAAAATGGCAAAATTTCATACTTGGAGGATGCATAATATTGCATTGTCTATAAATACTGCATCTTCCTTATCCATTCATCTTACAATATCCATACATCTTCCATATTTTGGTCATTGTAAATATTGTCGCAATAAACAAAGGAGTGCATATATCTTTCTGAATTCATGTTTTCATTTTCTTTGGTGTAAAGTCCTTCAACTATATGTGTGATCCTTCTTTTCTTCTGGCTTTAAGGAATATTGAGAAATTTTAGGTATACAACTTGATGGGATCTATATGAACTTCAGTAGTTTTTTTGGTAAAAGTTTTCATATGTCAGTGAAATTTTTAGCCAATAAAGTGAGACTTTTGGGTATGCATCAAATATAGCAGAGCCGGCAAAGGTATATTCAGAACAGACACAACTTGATTATGAATGGAGGAATTCTCTGGAACTCTCCAAGTTGGCCTTTGGGTATGCATTTAATAATACAATTCCATTTGCAAAACATGTCTCTCCTTATTAAATTTTGCAGATGTGGTATCACAAAGCCAGGAGAAATGTTCTTCAGTCAAGGTCTGCAGTGTTTGAGTTAAGGGCTGGGCAATAGAAAAATCTGTGGGTTATTTGAAATAGCTGCTAACTGTTTAGTATGCTTACTCCTAGGAGGGGACTGAGCAAGGGTGTTAATACAGAAAGAGTCGCACTTGTCTGTACCAGAGATTGATGTGGTTGACTATATTCATCGTCAGTTCACTTTGAATGTTTAGGTGTTAGGATTTGGTTAGTTTTTTCCTTCCTCAGAACACCCTCATTGATCTAAATGGAGGGGTTTGGGTTTGGTTTGGTTTTTATTTGTCAGATGGAGCAGTCTCTTTTTAGTGTTCTTTTTGTTTACATTATCTACAAGTATCCTTGTCAATAGGTAGTTGGTTGAAAATTGGGCCACCTAACTGTTTGATCTGCATCTGCAGGGCCATAAGTTTATTTTGAGTGCTGTGGTTTTTTGTTTGTTTGTTTGTTTTGTTTTGTTCTAAAGCCTTTTCAAAATGTCCTGCCAGGTGTTGAATGTGAAGCACTATGCCAAGCGTAATACAAACATAAATGAGCAAATATTAAATGAACAAGACATCGTCTCTGTTTTCCAGGACTTTAATATCTAAGAAGATGCATTTAAAGCTTCCTTTGGGTTCAGATTTCTTTTTTGAGCTTTTATAAATTCAAGGAAATGGAGAGTGGATAGTTTTGGACCTTATTGGATTTTAAGCCAGTAAACTGGGCTTAAAATGTGGGAAGGCCCAGCAAACAGAAATCAAAACATACATTTAATGTAAATAAACATGTAATTCATGTAAAACTACCATAGTAGGACTGTAATGTGTGCATGCTCAAAAGCATCAGTGTTGTATATTTTTTTAAGTTTTTTTTTTATTAAATTGACTTATTTATTTTCAGAAAAACAGTATTCATTATTTTTGCACCACACCCAGTGCTCCATGCAATCCATGCCCTCTAGAATACCCACCACCTGGTACCCAAACCTCCCAAACCCCCGCCACTTCAAACCCCTTAGATTGTTTTTCAGAGTCCATAGTCTCTCATGATTCACCTCCCCTTCCAATTTACCCCAACTCCCTTCTTCTCTCTAACAACCCTTGTCCTCCATGATATTTGTTATGCTCCACAAATAAATGAAACCATATGATAATTGACTCTCTCTGCTTGACTTATTTCACTCAGCATAATCTCTTCCAGTCCCGTCCATGTTGCTACAAAAGTTGGGTATTCGTCCTTTCTGATGGAGGCATAATACTCCATAGTGTATATGGACCACATTTTCCTTATCCATTCATCCATTGAAGGGCATCTTGGTTCTTTCCACAGTTTGGCGACCGTGGCCATTGCTGCTATAAACATTGGGGTACAGATGGCCCTTCTTTTCACGACATCTGTATCTTTAGGGTAAATACCCAGGAGTGCAATTGCAGGGTCATAGGGAAGTTCTACTTTTAATTTCTTGAGGAATCTCCACACTGTTCTCCAAAGAGGCTGCACCAACTTGCATTCCCACCAACAGTGGAAGAGGGTTTCCCTTTCTCCACATCCTCTCCAACACATGTTGTTTCCTGTTTTGTTAATTTTGGCCATTCTAACTGGTGTAAGGTGATATCTCAATGTGGTTTTAATTTGAAACTCCCTGAGGCCTAGTGATGATGAA
The DNA here is from genome assembly GCF_030435805.1 of Mustela lutreola. NCBI lineage: Eukaryota > Metazoa > Chordata > Mammalia > Carnivora > Mustelidae > Mustela > Mustela lutreola. Next base: position 115,567,312 of record NC_081296.1, on the reverse strand, counting down.
CATTTTTCCATGTGTCTGATAGCCATTTGTATGTCTTGATTGGAGAAGTGTCTGTTCATATCTTCTGCCGAATTTTTGATATGTTTGCCTGTTTTGTGTGTGTTGAGTTTGAGTTTGAGGTGTTCATTATAGATCCTGGATATCAACCTTTTGTCTGTACTGTCATTTGCAAATATCTTCTCCCATTCCGTGGGTTGCCTCTTTGTTTTTTTGACTGTTTCCTTTGCTGTGCAGAAGCTTTTGATCTTGATGAAGTCCCAAAAGTTTATTTTTGCTTTTGTTTTCTTTGCCTTTGGAGACATATCTTGAAAGAAGTTGCTGTGGCTGATATCGAAGAGATTACCGCCTATGTTCTCCTCTAGGAGTCTGATGGATTCCTGTCTCACGTTGAGGTATTTTATCCATTTTGAGTTTATCTTTGTGTACGGTGTAAGAGAATGGTCGAGTTTCATTCTTCTACTTATAGCTGTCCAGTTTTCCCAGCACCATTTATTGAAGAGACTGTCTTTTTCCCACTGTATATTTTTTCCTGTTTTGTCGAAGATTAATTGACCATAGAGTTGAGGGTCCATATCTGGGCTCTCTACTCTGTTCCACTGGTCTATGTGTCTGTTTTTATGCCAGTACCATGCTGTCTTGGTGGTCACAGCTTTGTAATAAAGCTTGAAATCAGGTAATGTGATGCCTCCAGCTTTATTTTTGTTTTTCAACATTTCCTTAGTGATTCAGGGTCTTTTCTGATTCCATACAAATTTTTGGATTATTTGCTCCAGCTCTTTGAAGAATACCGGTGGAATTTTGATCAGAATGGCATTAGAAGTATAGATTGCTCTAGGTAGTATAGACTTTTTAACAATGTTCATTCTTCCGATCCAAGAGCATGAAATGGTCTTCCATCTTTTTGTGTCTTCTTCAGTTTCTTTCATGAGTGTTCTGTAGTTCCTCAAGTACAGATCCTTTACCTCTTTGGTTAGGTTTACTCAACAAATTAATATGAGAAGAGAGAAGAACCACATGGTCCTCTCAATTGATGCAGAAAAAGCATTTGACAAAATCCAGCATCCATTCCTGATTAAAACGCTTCAAAGTATAGGGATAGAGGGAACATTCCTGAACCTCATCAAATCAATCTATGAAAGACCCACAGCAAATATCATCCTCAATGGGAAAAAGCTTGCAGCCTTCCCGTTGAGATCAGGAACAAGACAAGGATGCCCACTTTCACCACTCTTGTTCAACATAATATTAGAAGTCTTAGCAACAGCAATCAGACAACAAAGAGAAATAAAAGGTATCCAAATTGGCAATGAAAAAGTCAAACTCTCTCTATTCGCAGATGACATGATTCTTTATATGGAAAACCCAAATGACTCCACCCCCAAACTACTAGAACTCATACAGCAATTCAGCAACATGGCAGGATACAAAGTCAATGTGCAGAAATCAGTGGCTTTCTTATACACTAACAATGAAAATACAGAAAGGGAAATTAGAGAATCGATTCCATTTACTATAGCATCAAGAACCATAAGATACCTGGGAATAAACCTAACAAAAGAGGTAAAGCACTTCTTTTTAAATTCACGCTTTTTTATCAGATCACATGTTGTGGCCTCCACACTGTGTTGTATCAACAGACAAATGATGTTCGTTTATCCCAGTATTGGTAATGTTAGTTTTTATCACTTGGTTAATGTAGTGTCTACCAGATTATTCCCTAAGAAGTTGTTATTTTTCCCTTTTGCAATTAAGAGGAATTTATGGGGAGATGTTTTGAGACTATACATACCTTTCTTGTAAAACTTTCTTCCACTAGTTTTAGTATCTACTGATGACTTTCTAAATTTATCATGCCTTCTACATTCAGTAGTTACCATTATACTCAATTTAAAAAGTTTCAAAATATATAAAGCAAAACAATACAATTTCCAAAGCAAAAAATAGATGAATCCACACTCATAAATTATTTTAATACTCCTAAGTAACTGAGAAAATGACTAGAGAAAAAATTAAAAAGGACATATATCTAAAAAACACTATGACCAATTTAACATTTTTAGAATATCACACTCAATAACTGCTAACACAGTCTTTCCAAATGTGTAAGTAATGTTCATCAGGATAAAACCACATGTAAGGTCATAGAACAAGTCTCAATTTGAAAAAAAATTAAGTCTTACAGAATATATTTCCTGACCAAAACAAAGTCAGAAATAATCACAAGTCTAGTATAGTTTTCTAAAAATGTTCTCTAATTCTTTAATACTCCTTATTTTGTATGGAGGCTTAATTTTCTTTGTCCCTGAGTGTGAGCTGTACTCATGATTCCCTCTAAAGGGCTAGAATATGGCAAAAATGTGTGAATAAACTTCCAAAGTAGGTGATAAAAGGCATTGTAACATGTAACTTTTGTCTTGGCTTTCTTTTTGATCACTTGCTCTGGAAAGCTAACTGCCCTGTCATAAGGACACTCAAACAAAAAGATCTTGTAGTAAGCAGTTGAAACCTCCAGCCAAACAATAGCACTAACTTGCCAGGTATGTGTGAAAAAGTCAGAATGGAAGCCAGTCCTCCAGCCAGTCAAGCCTTCAGTGGTCTACAGTCCTGATTAACATCTTGACTAGAACGTCATGAGAGACCCAAGGCCAGAACCACCCAGCCAACTCCCTCTCAGATTCTTTACCCACAGAAACTGAGAACGTTTGTATTTTGCTAAATCTTGAGATAATTTTTATACAGCAAAAGATCAGTAGGTCTGCAAAGTCTCAACTACTTAAATATTAAATGACATAATTCTAAATATAGAAAAGTTACAAATATTTGTACATAAACAATGTACTTCTAAATAAAAAACACAATTCTAAATAGCTTTTAAGAGAGCAGATGTCTGGATTGGAAGTTTCACTTCTATGCTGACTTACTCAGATACCTAACAAGTTAGTGCTGGTTTTGGGTCACAGAAAAAAGAGTCACAAGTAAACTCTTTCATGTGGCAAATAGAAGGGTACAGAAAACACAAGATACCAAAATGTGAAGACACAGGTAAGCAGTGTTTAGAAGATATAATGTTAAGTAATATTTTTAAGAAACACAGAAGCTAAAAATCATTGCTCAATTTCTCTAAGAAGCTAAAACGACTGATCAATTATACATAAATACATAAGAGGAAAATATTATAAGAGCAGAAATCAATGAAACAGAATGCCAATGACAGTGAAAGTTGACAAAACCCAAAGTGATTCTTTATAACATTAATAAAAGTTGATAAACCCTTGGCAAGACTAGACAGGGGGTTGGGGAAAAAAAAAAAGAAAGAAAAGAAAAATTACCAATACCACAAATTAGAAAGGAACATCATTAAAGACCTTTTGTCATTAAAGGACTAACTAAGGATATAATGATTACGTTTCTGATAGTAGGTCCAATGACCTAAATGAGATGAGAATTTCTTCAAAAAGCACAATTTACCAAAACATTTCCTAAAACCAAAAAAGAATGTGAAAAATTTTCTATTAAAGAAATATAATTCATTATCAGAAACTTCCCAACAAGGGAAACTCCAGTCCTTGGTGGTTTTACTAATGAATTCCATCAAATATTTGAGAAAGAAACAATGTCCATCTTAGAGAAACTCTTCTAGAAAGTAGAGAAGGAGAGAATTCTTCCTAACTTCCTGTGAGATAAACATAGCCCAGATACCATAACCTCACAAGAAAAGGATGCAGACATTGACAAAAATTTCATAATATGAGTAAATCAAATTTGGCAACATCTGTTAATAAATTAACACATAATTTTCCTTACTCCATGCCTCAATTATTCTTTCATATCAAACCTAGAAAAAATGTGTACATGTACATAACACTATTTCTGGAATATTTACTGCAGGTTTTAAAAAATATGGTAAGTGGCCTATTTGTCAGTAGTGAAAAGGCCACATATCAGTAATCTATGGAATGTTTACTGCAGCAGGGAAACTTCTGCATTGGTTCCATATTTAATAAAATAGGCATTGGAGGGAGGAGCAAGATGGCAGAGAAGTAGGAAACCCTGTTTCAGCCATTCCCCTAAAGTGATCTAAATAGCTACCAGAACACACTGAACACCCATGAAATCAGACTGAGATGTAGGATTATACACTTCTGGATCTCTACAGGGGCAGAAGACACCAGTGGAGAGGTGAAGCAGAGTGGGAACACGTGGGCTGATATCAGAGGATAAACAGAAGGATGGGAGCCACCAGAAGCAACCCATTGGAAAGTAATTCCCCAATACAAGAGTGCCCTGTGATTGTGACCAGCATTAACTTGGAGTCTGCTTTAAAGCACTCAAAAAGACCAAAAGATTTTAAGGGGCATCTGGTGGAATTGGGCAGTCACGGGCACAGGCCTAAGCCCACAGACCCAGGATGGCAATGGCCTACCCCCCATGCCAGAGAGAGTGCGATGGAGCCTCCAGCTCCTGGTCCTGTGCCCCCGGGGTTGCATGGCTTGCACCACCACTCAGCTGGGTGCACTCCTGCCCCAGCATGAGGTAGTCTGGTGGGTGCTCTCTAGAACCACAGCCTTTTGTGCTTTGCATTCACTGCACCACTGGGGGGTCTGAACCACACTCCCCACTTGCACCTGAGAGAGCTCCATGTGGGAGCTAAGCTGGCAGTCTCTAGGACTGGCCAAGGGTCTGGATACTCCCAGCATATGCCTGAAGGAACTCAGTGTGATCTCTTGTTGGGATCCCTTGGGGGCAGCGACATGCACAACTATGAGGTCTGGACCCCAGCAGTCCCAGTAAAGGCAGCCACTGGAAGTGAGCTCCCTGGACCAATATTGCTTGAAGTTTTAGTGGCACGAGGGGTGCAGAGACAAGCAGGCACTTTGGGCGACCCCTGAGACAGTGGCTGGGGATGTGCACTGCCTGTGGGAGGCTGCATGGTTCAGTGGAGTTTGCAGAGGGGGAGTCTGTGTGATCTGGACCACCCAGAGGGGGGTAGACTGAGGCTTCTCCCTGAGGTCGAGGTCGAGGTGCAATTTGCTTTCCACTAAACCTCCGAAATCTGCAAAAATCCGCCAAAGAACAAAAACCTCCAGAGAACAAAAGTCTGAAAAACTGGTTTCCACATAATCCAGTCCCTTGATAGGGGGCATGAGGACTCAACCCAAGCAAGACTAACTGAAAAACAATGCAGCAGGCCCCTCACCCAGAAAGCAAGCTGAAAGAATGAGAGGACAACCACCACAGGGTCCCCATAAAACTGTAATAACCCCAAATCAGGAGAAAACAATATATTAAGCTCCCGGTATTGTCCTAAAATCTGTATATTTCATAGATACAACCTTTATTTTTAATTCATTCTCACTATTCTTGTTCTTTTTAATTTTTTAACCTACTTACCATTACAACTAGACATTTAATAAAACATATTCCATAATAACCTTTTAACTCGAAATTTTTTCATACATATATCTGTGTTTTTCTTTTTCTTTTCTATTTTTTTAATATACATATAGATATAAGCTTCAAGGTAATCCTCTTTCCCTAATCAATACTACCCATATATATAAACCAGCTTTAATCTCCCTTTATCTCTGAAAAGTTGAGTCCTTTAACAAAGATATCAAGATACACCCAGGAAGAATCAAAATAACCTTCCTCACCCACGTCGAGGATTTATAACCACCCTCCCAACTTTTTCCTCTGTCAGTGTTTCTGTGTATGTGTTTTTGTTCTGGTATTATATAAATTTTATCCTTGGGGTTTATTTTGGCTAGGTTCTTTTTTTTTTTTCTTGCCATTTACTTTTGTTGATCTTTTTGTTTGTATACCTTATAAATCTTACTTTTGGTGCTCATTCTGGCTGTGTCTTCTCTTTTCTCTTTCTTTCTTTCTTTTTTTTCTTTTTGGTGGTCACTTCTGATTGCTCTGAAGCCTTCCAGGGTGCACCTGGCCTGAATTGTGATTTATATATTCAGCTATACATCTCCTCAACCATCACTCACCAAAATGACTAGAAAGAGGAATGCCCAACAGAAAAAAATTCAGACAGTGCCCTCTCCATTAGAACTATTGGTTATGGACATAAACAGTATGTCAGAAAGGGAATTCAGGGTAACAACTATCCAGGCAATGGCTAGGTTGTACAAAACCATTAGTGACAACGCAGAATCTCTAAAGGAAGAAGTGAAAGCTGCTCAGGAAGAAGGTCTAAATGCCATCAATGAGATCCAATCTAATCTAAATACTCTAACAGCTAGAGTAACTGGGACAGAAGACAGAATTAGTGATCTAGAGGACAACGTGATAGAGAAAATGGATCAGGAGAAGGTAGGGAAGAAACAGCTTAGAAGCCATGAAAACAGAATTAGGGAAATAAATGACGCCATGAAACATTCCAGTGTCAGAATTATGGAGATCCCTGAGGGGGTAGAAAAAGAGAAGACTAGAAGATAGAGTTGAACAAATCCTGGATGAAAATTTTCCAGTCTGGGGAATGGAACCAGTGTTCATGTCCTAGAGGCAGAAAGAACACCCCCAAGATCAATGAACTAGAAAGAGCTTGGGACACTTGATTGAGAGACTGACAAATCATAATTTTAGACAAGAGCTTCTGAGGGCAACTAGGGGGAGGAGATTCCTTACATACAGAGGAAGGTCCATCAGAATAATGTCAGACCTTTCTGCAGAAACCTGGCAAGCCCCAAAAGGCAGGCAAGACATTTTCAGGGCACTAAATGAGAAGAGCATGCACCCAAGAATACTTTATCCAGCAAAGTGGACACTGAAAATGGATGGAGAAATAAAGAGCTTCCAAAACTGGCAAGGTTTAAGAGTAGGTAACCACCAAGCTGGCACTACAAGAAATATTAAGGGGGTTCTATAAAAGAAGAACCCAAGAGTGTCACAGAATAGAAATTTACAGAGACAACCTATAGAAACAAGGACTTCTCAGGCAACATAAATATGTAAATAAACATACATAAATAAAAATAACAACATAAAAATAAATAATATAAATAAAAACTTACCTTTCGATAATCACTCTCAGTGTGAAACCCATAAAACAGCACAGGGTTGCAGACTGGATAAAATGACAGGGCCCATCCATATGCTGTCTACAAGAGACCCATTTGGAACTTAAAGACACATCCAGACTGAAAGTGAAGGGATGGAGAAGCACCTTTCATGCCAAAGGTCCTCAAAAGAAAGCTGGGGTAGCAACTCTCATATTAGACAAATTAGATTTTGAACTAAAGACTGTAGTCAGAGATAACACTATATCACTCTTAAAGGGTCTATCCACCAAGAAGATCTAACAATTGTAAATATTTATGCCCTCAATATGGGTGTAGCCAACTACATAAGCCAACTGTTAATCAAGATAAGGAGTCATATTGATATGAATACATTAATAGTAGGGGATCTTAACATAGATCACATACTGGGTCACAAATCAGGGCTCAACTGATACCAAAAGACTGAGATTATTCCCTGCAGATTCTCAGACCACAGTGCTTTGAAACTAGAACTCAACCACAAAAAAAAGTTTGGAAGGAATTCAAACCCTTGGAAGCTAAAGATCACCCTGCCTAAGAATATTTGGATCAACCAGGAAATCAAAGAAAAACTTAAAAATACGCAGAAACCAATGAGAATGAAGACACTTCAGTACAAAACCTATGGGATACAGCAAAGGCAGTCCTAAGGAGGAAATACATAGACCCATCCAAGTATCCCTCAAAAAAATTGAAAAATCCAGAGTACACCAGCTCTCTTTACACCTTAAAGAACTGGAAAATCAACAAAAATTAAGCCAACCTCACGCACAAGAAGGGAAAGAATCAAGATTAGCACAGACATCAATGAGATAGAAACTAGAGATATGGTAGAACACATCAATGAAACTAAAAGCTGGTTGTTTTTTTTTTTTGAAAGAATCAATACGATTGATAAACACCAGCCAAACTAATGCAAAAGAAAAGAGAGAGGAGCTTATGAATGAAAAGGGAGAGATCATGACTAACACCAAGAAAATAGAAACAATCATCAAAAATTATTATGAACAGTTATATGCCAATGAGTTAAGCAACCTAGAAGAAATAAAAGAATTCTTGAAAACCTATAAACTTCCAAAACTGAATCAGGAAGAAATTGACAACCTGAATAGACCAATATCTAGTAACAAGATTGAAAAAGTGATCAAAAACATCCCCAAAAATAAGAGTCCAGGGCCTGATGGATTCCCTGGGGAATTCTACCAAACATTCAAAGAAGAAATAATATGTATTCTTCTGAAGCTGTTTCAAAAAATAGAAACAAAAGGAAAGCTTCCAGACTCTTTCTATGACAAAGCAGGAAAAAATACACAGTGGAAAAAAGAAACTCTTCATTAAATGGTGCTGGGAAAATTGGACAGCTCTGTATAGAATAATGAAACTCAACCATTCTCTTACATCGTACACAAAGATAAACTCGAAATGGATAAAAGACCTCAACATGAGTCAGGAATCTATCAAAATCCTAGAAGAGAAAATAGGCAGTAATCTCTTCAACATCAGCCACAGCAACTTCGTTCAAGATATGTCTCCAAAGGCAAAGGAAACAAAAGTGAAAGTGAACTTTTGGGACTTCATCAAGATCAGAAGCTTCTGCACAGCAAAGGAAACAGTCAATAAAACAAAGAGGCAACCCACAGAATGGAAGAAGATATTCACAAATGACACAACAGACAAAGGGCTGATATCCAAGATCTACAAAGAACTCCTCAAACTCAACACACACAAAACAGATAATCACGTCAAAAAAATAGGCAGAAGATATAAACAGACACTTCTCCAAAGAAGACATACAAATGGCTAATGGACACATGAAAAAATGTTCATCATCACTAGCCATCATGGAAATTCAAATCAAAACCACACTGAGATACCACCTTACACCAGTCAGAACGGCCAAAATTAAAAAGACAGTAAACAACAAGTGTTGGAGAGGATGTGGAGAAAGGGGAACCCTCTTTCATTGCTGGTGGGAATGCAAATCGGTGCAGCCACTTTGGAAAACAGTGTGAAGATTCCTTGAAAAATTAAAAATAGAGCTACCCTATGACCCTGCAATTGCACTACTGGGTATTTGCCCCAAATACACAGATGTGATGAAAAGAAGGGCCATCTGTACCTCAATGTTCATAGCAGCAATGGTCACAGTTGGCAAACTGTGAAAAGAGCCAAGATGCCCTTCAACAGATGAATGGATAAAAAAGATATGATTCATATATATTTGGAATATTATGCCTCCATCAGAAAGGATGAATATCCAACTTTTGTATCAACACAGATGGGACTGGAAGAGAAAGTCGTCAAGCAGAGTCAATTATCACATGGTTTATGGTTTCACTTACTTGTGGAGCATAAGGAATAACATGGAGGACTTTAGGAGAGGGAGAGGAGAAGTGAGTTGGGGGAAATAGGAGGGGGAGACAAACCACGAGAGACTGTGGACTCTGAGAAACAAACTGAGGGTTTTGGAGGGGAGTGAGGGGGTTGGGTGAACCTGGTGGTGGCTATTAAGGAGGGCACATATTGCATGGAGCACTGGGTGTGGTGCATAAACAATGAATCTTGGAACACTGAAATAAACAAAAAAATAAATAAATAAAGATAGGCATCTAAAACATACCATTAAATGTAAAACACAAGTTGTAGAATACAAAAACAAGTTACAGAATTATAGAAAAAATTAAAATTTTATATAAAAATATAGAATAATGCATAGAAATATAGCTGCAAAGTTACATATTAAACTGCTAAGAAGAGTATTTCTGTGAAACTGAAAAAGAAATCAAGATAGGGTGATTTGAATAGGGTGTCTCAAAGGGAACTTTAGCGTTATCTGTAAGATTCTAAATTCAAACATTTTAAAATTAAAAACAGTATAGATCATGTATTTCTTATGTAATTAAAAAAAGCCAATATAAGGAACATAGTGCTGACAAAAAGATGAGAAGTGGAAAGAGGAAAGAGGGCTAAAGAAAAGAAATGGTGTTACTATCCTCAATGATCAAGTAGAGAATAAAAAAATAAATTTATTGCACTACTAATCAAGTTACAATGGTAAACAATCAAGGAACTAAAAACAGTGATAAAAATATATAGAAAGGAAGAAGAATTGAAAAGTTTAAGTGATCTTTTCCTGATTTATCAAGGCAAGAGTCAACGTAAAAATCCAGATACAGAGATAAGCAACAAGAGTTATTGCTGGTCATCCTAAAAAGCAGGACTGCATAAAGGCAGGGACTGTGGCTTCTCATTATAGATTCTTCTATTATTTTAATTTCTTCTAAACATTCTCTTTATTTTAAATATAAAAAGTTTACAAAACATTCAACTCCACATTTTCTATAAAAACTTGAATTATCTTGTTTCATTTGAGTACAGTGATATGGAAAAAGGGAAGACTTAATGCTTATTTGAACAATTGTGATTTCTTATCTTTTTTTATTTTTTCAGTGTTCCAAGATTCATTGTTTATGCACCACAGCCAGTGCCCCATGCAATACATGCCCTCCTTAATACCCAGCACCAGGCTAAACCATTCCCCTACCCCCCTCCCTTCTAAAACCCTGTTTGTTTCTCAGAGCCCATGGTCTCTCAAGCTTCATCTCCCCCTCTGACTTACCCCAATTCACTTTTCCTTTCCATCTCCTAATGTCCTCCACGTTATTCCTTATGCTGCACAAGTAAGTGAAACCATATGATAGCTGACTTTCTTTGCTTGACTTATTTCACTCAGCATAATCTCTTCCAGTCTCATCTGTGTTGAAACAAAAGTTGGGTATTCATCCTTTCTGATGGAGGCGTAATATTCCACTGCATATATGGACCACATCTTCCTTAACCATTCATCTGTTGAAGGGCATCTTGGCTCTTTCCAGTTTGGTGACTGTGGCCATTGCTGCTATGAACATCGAGGTACAGATGGCCCTTCTTTTCATTACATCTGTATCTTTGGGGTAAATACCAGTAGTGCAATTGCAGGGTCATAGGGTAGCTCTATTTACAGTTGTGATTTCTTGATAAGATTTTCATTTTAGAAATTTTAAATATATAAAACTTGTGAAGATTGAGAGTACAGAGAGCTCTCATAACCAATTTTTCCTATTATTAACATCTTACATTAGTATGGTATATTGTTCCTAATTAATGAATGAGTATTGGTACAATACCTTAAGCCAATACTTAATTCAGTCATCTTTAGATTTTGTCAATTTCCTTTTTCTACTTCATAATCCCATCAAGGATATCACATTATATTTAGTTGTCCTAGCTCCTTAGACTCCTCTTGATTGTCAGAGTTTCATTATTTTTGATGACTAACAGTTTTGAAAGGTACTGGTCAGTATTTTGCATAATTTCCCATATTTGGGATTTGTGCGATGTTTTCCTCATGATTTAACTGAGGCTGTGGGTTTTCGGAAGAAGACCCCAGTATAGTGCCGTTCTCATTACAACATCATCTCAAGAGCACATACTAGCAGCATGACATATAACTCTTGACCTTGATCATGTTGCTAAGGTAGTATCTTTCAGGTTTCTCCACTGTAAAATTATTATTTTCCCCCTTTTCTATATTGATTCCTTAGAAGGCAGTCATGATGTACAGTCCACACTTAAGGAGCAGAGAGTTATGATCCACAAACTTGAGGTCAGAGTATGTAATTGTAACTTTTTCATAATTCTTCCACAAGAAAACTTTGTCTATTTCCCCACATTTTATTCAATCATTTATAATGCCAGTATGAACTCATGGGTATTTTATACTTGGGTTATAATCTAATGCTACTGTATTCTGTTGTTCAAATTTTCCCAGCTTTGACCATTGGTAGGTTGTTTCATTTGGCCTGTCTCTTTAACATAACCTACCAATGCTTGTGTAGGTGTGTGTGCATATGCTTGAATGTGTACACACGTATTTAGTATGAACATTCCTGTAGAAGTAACCGTCTACCAGGACCATGGACAGTTCTGGCAATTCTTTTCTTGCTATAAAAATTGTAAACTATAAAGGAAAAAGAATAGAGCCACTCTAATTATCATACAACTCATGGAAGACTTTCATGCAACTTCCAACCAAGACTGTGAGATGTTCATCTAGAGCAGCTGACTTTATCACAGCCTGTTGTTTTGCATCAATATGACAAAAATCACACTACTGCCACAGACATTAACCTAAAAAAGTGTCTGAGATCTTGCTCTTAATGATGGAACTCCTATTCCATTTTTGTCATTTTAAAATGCTGTCATCTCAACTATCATATGATCTCCCTGATATGAGGAAATGGTGATGCAACATGGGGGCTTAAGTGGGTAGGAGAAGAATCAGTGAAACAAGATGGGATTGGGAGGGAGACAAACCATAAGTGACTCTTAATCTCACAAAACAAACGGAGGGTTGCTGGGGGGAGGGGGGGAGGGAGAAGGGGGGTGGGGTTATGGACATTGGGGAGGGTATGTGCTTTGGTGAGTGCTGTGAAGTATGTAAACCCGGCGATTCACAAACCTGTACCCCTGGGGATAAAAATATATGTTTATAAAATATAAAAAATTAAAAAATAAATTTAAAAAAATTAAAAATTTTTAAAAAAGGAAGAAAGAAAATAAATGAATAAATAAATAAATAGAATGCTTCCATCTATATTGATAAAAAAAAATCAGGCTACTTTTGAACTGGTAGAAAGAAAATTTTCTAATTTGAAATAAAAAGACCTAATGCATCTAACCACTACCAGACTGCATTGGGAGCCTTCTGTGTAAGGACTGTCTCAGCTAAGACTATTAGCTTCCCTCCCCTCAATGATACTCACATGTTCCTCTCAGCAACCACTGTGTCTGTCAGCCCTACCATCCCCTGCACTCTAGGTCCTTAGCTCATCAACTGGATGACTTCTGATGATAGCTGAGAAACCCTGTCCAAACAGGTCCTCATCATGTTTATCATTAGCAGTTATACCATCCTCCCTCTAACTTGCCTTATGTTCCTGCTTCAGCTCTCAAGTCTCCTTGACTTTGGGATAATTTTGAGAGAAGAACCCTGTCAAAGTCTACAACTTTGCTTTTAGATAATGTCATGTGGGAGTTGATCCCTATAGTAGTCTCTAGGACATGAGATTACTAAGATTTTTGCAGGGAGGGGGTGCTGTGAAAGCAGGGGGCAAAGCACAGCAGGTAAATGTGACTGAGCACCTAATTTCCATAGTAAACTTGGCCAGTAAACTTGGCCTCCTGCCTGGAGTCCTGAGGAGCCCTGCTCAGCCCTGATTCTGTCCTTATCTCTAGCCAGTTAGCCGGTTTGTAAAGGAAGATTGCTGTTCTCCTTTAATAGATATGCCCAAAGATACAAAGGACAATAAATCTGTCTGGTCAGAAAAAAATAGGGGGACTATTTAATAAGCTTTGGATTTTACTTACACATAGAGAAATCGAAACAGTTGTAATCTCATTATAACCTACTATACATTTTTAACATGTTAAAAGACAACTTTTGTAAACTAAATAATGACCTTTTGTATCAAAGAAATTTAGTCAAGCTAACACTTCCACAAAGAGTGTGCAAAAAACTAGTGTGAGCAAGTTATTTGGGTTTATGGATTTTTAGTATTTAAACTTCAGTGCAGCTCATCTTTACTTACATATTTGATCACAGACTTGAGCACTCTTCTGATTCTCTTTAGGCTCATGATTATCTGTGTGGATTTGTACTAGTAAAGAGGGATGACAGACTCCATTAACAATGACAGGAAATGAAATTCCTGGAATACTTGGGGAGAAAAACCGAGGCAGTGAACCAGTGTCTTAAATTTTGGGTGTCTTTAATCTTGGGTGCTTCAGGTGGAGTTGGTACTTTTGCTATACAGGTCATGAAAGCATGGGGTGCTCACGTGACAGCAGTTTGCTCTCAGGATGCCAGTGAACTTGTAAGGAAGCTCAGGGCAGAATATGTAGTTGATTACAAATCTGGAAGTGTGGAAGAGCAGTTGAAGTCTTTAAAACCGTTTGATTTCATTCTTGATAATGTCGGTGGATCCACTGAAACATGGGCTTTAAATTTTCTCAAGAAATGGTCAGGAGCCACATATGTGACTCTGGTGACCCCTTTTCTCCTGAACATGGACCGACTGGGCATCGCAGATGGCATGCTGCAGACAGGAGTCACCGTGGGTTCTAAGGCATTGAAGCATTTCTGGCAAGGAGTCCATTATCGCTGGGCCTTTTTCATGGCCAGCGGCTTGTATCTAGACGACATCGCGAAACTGGTGGATGAGGGAAAGATTCAGCCCGTTATTGAAAAAACGTTTCCTTTTTCTCAAGTTCCAGAAGCCTTCCTGAAGGTAGAAAGAGGACATGCAAGGGGAAAGACCGTAATTAATGTCGTTTAAATAAACACTCGGTGTGGCGAAAAAAAAAATTATTAGAACAGCTATATAACTAAGGGTAAGTCATTTTACCTACTATCCCTTGTCCCATTTTCTCCCTCTTTCCATTTTATTTTTTATTTTTTATTTTATTTTATTTTATTTTATTTTAATGGGTACAATGTTTTTCTTTTATTTATTTTTTTTAAGATTTTATTTATTTATTTGACAGAAAGAGAGATCAGTAGTAGACAGAGAGGCAGGCAGCGAGAGAGAGAGAGAAGCAGGCTCCCTGCTGAGCAAAGAGCCCTATGTGGGACTCGATCCCAGGACCCTGAGATCATTACCTGAGCCGAAGGCAGCGGCTTAACCCACTGAGCCACCCAGGCGCCCTCCATTTTATTTTTTAAATGATGCTAAGATTTTCTTCTCTCTTTATCTGACAGACTATGACAACCAAATGTGTGACACAATCTTTCCATATTGACAACAGCCCAGCAACTATAACCTGATATTAACAAAATCCATTCAACTTTTAAGGTTTTGCTGTAAGGTGTTCTTCCCCCCTCAGCCTTTTTACCAACCACTTTCATTCTCCTTTTATTCCTGCCCTTCCTTCAAGCACTTAAGCATTCCAAACTAAGCACGTATTTTGTATTTGAAAAAAGGTAAGGCTTAATGCAAACCCAAGGCTTTCCTACTTTGGTATTTTCTTTCCTACCCTTACACTCTTAAATTACTGCTGTACTCTCTGTCTTGATGACCACAGACAATACAGTCTCCTCTAATTGCCACCTACAAATCCATTCTGAAATTCACTGAAAGTCATTCTTTTTAGCTCATCCAAGTACTCAATTTGCTCTCCCTGCAGCTACCATGGACTTTGATCCTCCAGCCAGTCACGAGAGTGGCTCAGTATGTCATCCTTCCCCACAACACTCTTCTAAAGGGCACACTCCATTGATGCTCATTTCCTCTCTATGGCATTGAGGTGGAGGAGGAGACCTTTGTTTAGCCCACATCAAACACGACACTAACAAGCCTGTAGTAAATTTGCAAAAGCAAGGAAGAAGGCTGATTTGTCTGAGCCCAGCCACCATCCATTACACTATTGAACAGGGACAGCACAATCAACTTCAGGGACTGCTCAAATGCTTAATTAGGTCCCTAATGAGAACTGCTTAAAGGCAGTGTCTCAATGCTTATATTAATGAAGGTCCCATCCCAGCATGATGACTGAGAGTGTGCAGTCATGACTCCTCCTCACTTCTGAACTTAAGCTCTCTGTTCAAACTACAAGACAGAGTTGAAGACTTAAAGCAAAAAACTTTAAGACAGGTTGGTTCACTGAGGTCTGCAGACTATTAATAGCTTTATGAACTTGGGTGGGTCAGAAAACTTCTCTGTCTCCTATCTGTTAAAAGGAGATAATATCTAGCTCATAGAATTATATAAGGATCAAATTATATCACGCATATAAAGATTCTGGCACAACACTGGGAACTTAGTCAATCTTTATTATGGACTCTCCTTAGTACATTTGGTTTATTAAAAAAACACTTCCATCTTTTATATCTAAATGTGAGAAATGAGAGTGAGGAGAGTGAGGTTAATGAAAAAGAATTAAGAAGAGGCAACCACTTATGGGTACTTATGGCAACTTCTTCCAAGTGGGGATGGGCTATGATAGACCTAAACCCCAGTTTATAATACAGTTATGTTACATTAACTGTATTATGTACAGTTATCTAAGAAATGGATATCAATATTCAAGTACAATATCCAAGAAATGGTACTCTAATGGCATCTTAATAACAGATCTCTGCCCCAAACTTCACCTAACTTCCTCTACCTTTCCCAGAAGTGGCCTACACTTGTTGGTAGCTTCCAGATACTCTGACACTATACCCCTTTACAAAAGGATGTTAGAGTAACCTGAATGCATAATGGTTTAAAGGGAAGACTGATGCAAATACACTATGTTCATACAATATGGTTCAGATTCAGAGGCTCTTACAATACAGACACTAGGGAATGGCACTGTACTTTGGGAAATGGTGGTTCAGCATATGAGTGTCACCAAAGCAGTTGTAACCTTGAAGCCCTAGAGTAGCATATGTATGAAATGTACATGGGCCTAGACTGTAAGGAATGGCTGTAGAGTGGATAGTACTAGACCAGGGTTTCTATAGTGACACTGTACAACACTGAATGAATTGGATCTGGACAGATGAGAGAAAAGCATTGAAAATGGAATAGCCTGGATAAAAGTACAGAAGTGAACACACATAAGTGTTCTGGAGAGACAGGATATTTTGGCTTGGTGGAAACAAAGTACACTTACAGAAACAGAAAAGAAGCTGGAAGGGTCAAATACATACAAATGGAAAGGCAGGCTGATGAGTGTAGGATACAATTTGATAGCCAACAGAAAGAAACTGAAGCTTGTTGATTAGGGTAAAGATCTGCTCACAACCGGGTGTTGAGTAAAGCACTGTGGAGGGACACAGAGGCTGCTATTTCAGGCTGAGGTTATAAGGATTTGACTAAGGCAGCAGGAATTACAGAAAAGGGTGAGCCTAATAATAAGGAAGAGGTCAAATCCACAGAACTTGGGAATTTCATGCATGTGGGAATTTAGAGGGAATAAGACTGACTAATGGAAGGATTAAGATGACAAATGTGAACATGCTTTGTCAACTATGAAGTGTGGTACAAATGAATTACAGATGGTATCATTAACAGACCCCAGTGAACTTAGGAAATCAGGAGGTATGTCTTCTTCATGGTGACAGTCAGGTACATTTCAGTGTCAGGTGGTAGAATAACACCCATGTACTAATACCCCCAAGGCAAATGAAAACAGGGTACAGGTCTAGTGTTCCAGGGAGTACTTAGAACTAGAGGGAAATTTAAATATTGACTGCAGGGAAGCAAGGGGTAGATTTAAGAAAATGGAAAAAGTCTTGGTGGACAGGGTAAAGAGGAGAGATCCAGAAATGGTCCTTTGTGGTCTATATGCATTTAGGGCATACGAGGGTGGAGAAACCTAAAATATGACTTACAGGAACTACTGTCTGCCATTATAGTGTGAAATCAGCCACAGACACAACATGTCTATGTCCCAAAAAATGTTTACCTAAAAATGGAGGAGGCCAAATTTGGCCTGTAGGTCACAGTTTGCCAATTCCTGATTTACAAAGGAGAGCCACAATAACCCGGCATATCTCAAAAGAGAATTTCAAAAAGAATGAGGGGATTTCAATTATGCCGTAGAAAAAAATAGGAAGACAGGCCATTAAATTTGAAGATTAGTTGTGTTCTGTAAAATACTTCCTATAAAGGAAAAGAAACAAAACCATGCCTGCTAATGAGTAAGAAAAAACTGAATGGTGCACAATGGGTTGCAGAACACTAAGACTTGTCTCATGAGAAATATAGTGGGAAAGAAAAGGTCAAAAGAGCTATGCGAGAAAACATACAAATGACTATCAGACACATGAAAATATGTTCATCATCACTAGCCATCAGGGAGATTCAAATCGAAACCATATTGAGATACCAGTTAGAATGGTCAAAATTAGCAAGACAGGAAACAATGTGTGTTGGAGATGTGGAGAAAAGGGAACCCTATTACACTGTTGGTGGGAATGGAAGTTGGTGCAGCCACTTTGGAGAACAATGTGGAGGTTCCTCAGAAATTAAAAATAGAGCTTCCCTATGACCCTGCAATTGCACTACTGGGTATTTATCCCAAAGAAACAGATGTAGTGAAAAGAAGGGCCATTTGTACCCCAATGTTTATAGCAGCAATGACCACGGTCGCCAAACTGTGGAAAGAACCAAGATGCCCTTCAACGGACAAATGGATAAGGAAGATGTGGTCCATATACACTATGGAGTATTATGCCTCCATCAGAAAGGATGAATACCCAACTTTTGTAGCAACATGGACGGGACTGGAAGAGGTTATGCTGAGTGAAATAAGTCAAACGGAAAGAGTCAATTATCATATGGTTTCACTTATTTGTAGAGCATAACAAATAACATGGAGGACATAGGGAGATGGAGAGGAGAAGGGAATTAAGGAACATTGGAAGGGGAGATGAACCATGAGAGACTATGGACTCTGAAAAACAATCTAAGGGTGTTGAAGGGGTGGGGCGTGGGAGGTTGGGGGAGCCAGGTGGTGGGTATTAAGGAGGGCACGTATTGCATGGAGCACTGGGTGTGGTGCAAAAACAATAAATTCTGTTACACTGAAAAGAAATAAAAATAAATAAATAATAAAAGGGGAAAAAAGAGTTACACGAGTTAGCACTGGGGGATGGGAAGATGGCTAAATGACATCTTTTAGGACTAGAGAAATTTAAGCTTGGTTTTATGTTTGAAGGACAGAATGGAGAGAGGAAGAAAAAAGAGACAGGCAAGAATCACTCCAAATATTTTTTCAAAATGGAAGTTGTTCGGATAGAAGACTGGTGGAGAATGTCATTTCTTGAAAAGCTCATGAAGCCCCTAAATGCTATTCTCTCCATGGCAGTTTATGACATGTAGAAAAGAGGGATGCTCAGCTAACAGAATAAAACAAAAAGCTAAAACAAGCATTGGGATTGTATTGGCTATTTTCTAATTCCAGGTCTTTCCCTTATCAGCAGAGTGACTTGGGCAAGTAACTTCATTTCTCTGAAGTAAAATGGGGTTGATACTAATTATACCTATCTCAAAAAGTTATTGTGAGGATTAAGTGATGGCATTGTGCAGTTAGAAAAGACTTACTATAAACAGAAGGTGTTGCTCTTATTAAAACTCTGAGTTTTTATGAGGGGGTGGGAGGGCTGGCCTAAGTTTTTTTCTGCATGGTAGGACCAGATGAACTGAAGGAAGACTGTGAGCTCACTTCTGAATCTAAGACACTGGATCCTGATGAGAAAAGCAAGTAAATGTAATGATCATTAGAGATGGTACAGCTTGACTTTGAATAGGCATTTACAGGAGAAAAAAAAAGACACTTTGGAAAATTCTACATTTCAATACGGAGATCCTATGCTGATGAGAAACAAATGCTAAGAGATAAATCACTCAGCCTCACCCCAGCAGTTGAATGCTAGAACAGTAAAAGGTCTCTGGCATTGTTTATAACTTCTCCACATTTGTGGGACTTTTTTTTACTGGTGCTGGTGGAGAAATGCATGGAGAATGAGCAGAAATTTTTGACTATACCATTTAGCAAACTTTAAGTCTTACTTCCCCTGCAATAATTTTCCTGTCCTTAATAAGAATGACATGCAGCCTAGGAAATTCATCACTTTGGGTGATGCTGCCTTTTCAAATGGATCCCAAACCTAAATAAAGATCTGACGATTCCACCAAGACATTAGATTTAAAAGTCACTTTTTGATATAAATGATAAAAATTAATCCCATATTATTAGACTAGCTGTAAGTACATGTGTGCAGGCAAGCGTGTGCATACATGAGGTCACGGCACTCTTGGGTACACAGTTAAGAATTTATATAGCTAACTAGAATTTCATTTACATCTTCCCCAATTTACTTTCTGTAGAAGTGGAGAAAAATGTAAATTCCCATCTTGTTTTTTTTTTTTTTTTTAAGATTTTATTTATTTGTTTGACAGAGAGAGATCACAAGCAGGCAGAGAGAGAGAGGAGGAAGCAGGCTCCCGGCTGAGCAGAGAGCCCGATGTGGGGCTCGATCCCAGGACCCTGGGATGATGACCTGAGCCGAAGGCAGCGGCTTAACCCACTGAGCCACCCAGGCGCCCCAATTCCCATCTTGTTAATCTCTCCAATAGCTTCCAACAACAGACCTATATTTACTTTACCCAGTTTGCATTAGATATGAAATATAATCATTTTCTCTATACTCCCACAGTCAAGTAAGTACTAACATATGTTTCTGTTGAAGAAATTATGATGTTCATTTCATTTCTATCACAGACTGGTAGTTTGGGGATAAATCTTTATTTTAAATCACTGCAGCGATTTTCTTGCCCTATTATTTTTCTGTTGCAATTTATCTTTCAGGCAAAAAAAAATTAACAAAAATAATTAAAGCTATAGCTTTCTCAGAAACTTGTAATCCTCTTCTCCTAGCTGCCCTCTGTAATCTCACAGACAAGGAAGCAACTTCATTGGAACAGTCTTCAAAAATTTTTCTGACAGAAGTTTGTATTTAAGACTAGGAAATTTCGCCTTAAATAAGTTTTGTATATAGTCACTCACCAGAAGTTACAACATATACCATCTAACTATAAAAGATGTTAGGAGAAAAATTAAGTCATCAGCTATCTCCGTAAGCATGTGACAAGTTCTTCCTGATCTGTCCTACTGGGAAAGAAAAAAAAAATCATCTTTGTTGATTCTCACTTCTACTTATCCCATTCCTTTTAGGTGGGCTCAGCTCTCTTTGGTGAAAAGTGGTGGGCAGTGGTCTGTGTCTCTGCCTCAATGCCTACTAACCCAACCCAATCTATAAAAGCTGTCCAAACCTGGGAAATGAGCTCCCTCACTTTCTAGTGCTTGGATTTCACCCTTTGTGTGGTATATGCTGGATGGCTAGTTTATACAAGGATGCCTTGAATGCCCACGTTAATCACTGTCTCAAAAATACACAGAATCCTGTTCTCCCCCTCACAATTCCTATCAAGCAGTATTATGTAGAGGAACATGTTGTTCAGTATTCAAGGCCAGAGGACAACCCAGAGTGACTCCTTTGTAATGAAGAAAGTGGATGGCAGACCTTGATCTCTTTGGAACACCAGCCTTGCAAGGAGGGAAAAGGCTACAGATATTTGCTCACCTAGTTGCTATACTATAAATGTTTGCTGCATGTAGTTTCCAGGAGTGGATGCAAAAAGTAAAATCCATTAAACATAAAACTAAGTCCAATTATTTCATATAAAATTATTACAAAAGTAAATGTAATTTCTACTGCAAACCATAATATATCCTGGACTAGCTTTCTTTTTACAAACAACCAAAATACTGGACCGAATAAATGAAAGAAAAATGTGCAGATATTGATTGGCACACAGTGCAGAACCAAAAGAAGGGAAGTTAAGAAGGTTACCTATATAATCAACCTGAATTTCTGCCCAAAGGTATTTGAGACCCAACAGGGGTTTAAAAACAGACATGTAGGGATGCCTGGGTTGCTCAGTTGGTTAAGTGCCTGCCTTTGGCTCAGGTCATGATCTCAGGCACTTGAGATCTAGTCCCCCATCAGTCTCCTTACTCAGCTCCCTGCTTCTCCCTCTGCCTCCTCTTCCTCCTGCTTCCTCTGTTTGTGCTCTCTTTCTGACAAATAAATAAATAAATAAAATCTTAAAAAAATGTTTTAAAAACAGACATATAACAAGGTAATATTTATACTGTCCAGCATCTAAGAAAACAGACATGAAAAGAAGAAAACTATATCCCATAATCAGGAAAAAAATCAGTCAATTAAAATAAAATCAAAGATAAATTAGTAGTCAAACTGGCAACCAAAGACTTTATGTTTTATAAATATGTTCAATAATATAAAGAAAAAACATGAACATGAGGAAGAAAGGAAAACTATAAAAATGGAAATATGGAGCTAAAAACAAATCTAATAACTGAAATAAAATTTTCACTGATGGATTTAACAGCAAATTTGTATTGCAGTGATATAGTTGACTTGAAAACAGGGCACAAGGACCTATCATTACTAAATACATAGTGAAAGATCTATCAGACAAAAATGGCATTGTATATGTGAGGCAATTATCAATAGGCCTAACAAAAGGAGAGGCAGGTAGAAAATATAGAGGAAAGTTTATAATTTTAAATGCATACATTACAAAAGTAAAAAAAAAAAATAGTTTCAAGTCGATCACTTTGCCTTCCACTCTAGGAATCTAGGAAAAGACAAAATGAAAACCAAAACAAACATCAGAGAATTACTAATAAAAACATAAATCAGTGAAAAAACAGAAGAGAGAAAAATCAATAATAGCAAATTCAGCTTCTCTGAAAAGAAATAAAAACTGTAAATCATTAGCTTGATTTATCAAAAAACAAAAGCCAGAGCAAGGCAACATAAATTTCTAAAATCAGCAATAGGGAGAAAAAATCTCAACATGACTTACAGACTACTATCAAAATAATATAAACATGATAAACTTTGTCAAAAAATCAAGTTTAGATGAAATGGACAGATTCTTTAACTAAATTACTGAAAGAGTCCAGAAGAGATGGATATTTGAATAACACCATAACTATTAGAAAAACTGAATTTATAATTTCAAGCTTCTATGACACTTTTTGTCCCTCTGACCACCCCACCCCCAACACACAAAGATGTCAGGCTTAAGTTGGACTTAATGGAGAATTCTAATAAATATTTATGGAATAAATAAGGCCAATATTATATAAAATGTTTTATCAAATAGAGGAAGAAGAGTAATATTCTAGTGCTTTATCCTGATACCAAAGACAGAAAATGATAAGTAAATAAAATGGCAAACCAAAATTCCTTAACAACATAAATACAACATTCTAATTAAAATACTAGAAAATGAAATGTAAAAACATGCAAAACGGATATCATTAATAAGTGATACTTAACCTATATATGTAAGATTACTTTAATATTTGAAAAACAAACCAATGTAATTCATTAAATAGAATAAAGGAAAATAAAATTTTCTAAAATTAAAGAATTTGACATAGTTCACCAATCATTCATAATAAAAAGCCACAAAAATTTTTTTCATAAAAAACTTCTCAGCCTGATCAAAGGCAACTACAGACAATTGTAAGAATCTTTAGTTAATATGGCACTAAATAGTTGAAGAATAAACATTATCCTCCCAAAGTCAAAACAAGGCAAGAATGCAAGCTCTCATCCTTCCCAATTATATTCTACTTGAGGTTCTACCCAGTGCAATCAAGCAAGAAAAAGAAATAAAATACCTACCACTTGGCAAAGGAATAAGAAAACTATTTTCATTTTCAGTTACCATGATTGTATACATAAAGCAATCCTGAAGCATTTATAAAAGAATGGAACTGTTAGAACCTGTTTAACTATTAGGGCCTGCTTAGCCAGAGCAACTCCATATTGCCTAGGAAGCCATATTGTTGTTTATATCCATGGACCTCATTCCGGGAATAAACACTCCAGTAGTTCCTGGTATGGTTCCAGGTATCGATTCCGGGAATAAATGCCTTAACAATAGAAGCCACTTACCTTAGGTCTGAGGTTATGCCCTATAAAACCAGCCTGTGATATTGGGAGGGGGTCGCTTTCTTTGGAGGCGGCCCTGGCCGGTCAGTCTGACTTCTAATGCTTGGCATAGAATAAGGCTTTACGTAACTTTCACTTTGTCTCAGTCCCGTTCCTTTGATAATCAGGAACAAAACAAAAACTCATTAGAACTAACAATTTGGCAAGATCATAATATACAAAGACACTACATAAAAATTAATCATATTTCTGTGTCCTAAAAATGAACAATTGAGGAATAAAATATAAAATAAAGCAATACAATTTATATTTGTATCAAAAATATAAAATACTGAGAAATAAATTTACCAAATGATTAGAAACGCCCTTATATCAAAATTGAAACTCATTGCCACAATTAAGAAAAACATATAAAAATAATCACGTCATGTTTACCAGAGGCCATGTTATTAAAAAATGACAATTCTTCACAAATTGATGTATAAATTCTATGTCAATCCCAATCAAAATCCCAGAAAGCTTTTTTTTAATCTGTAGACATTGATAGCCTCAATCTGTGTTTTTTTAATCTATTTAATCTTAATAAATAACAAAATTGAAAGACATAAACTATCTGATTTTAACAGTTTCTATTATGCTATACAATTAAGAGTAAAGAAACTGTAAATTATAGAACCACAAATTCCATTTGAAAAGACCAAAGTAAATAAATCTGGTTTTCAAAAATTATTAAGATTTACATAACTCGCATTGAAAAATAACATTACAAGAATATATATCAAATAATAACCCAAATTTAAGTCCCAAGATTATACAAAGAAGGCCAAATAACATAACCAGACTCTTGTAAATGAAAACACTGTAAACAGTGTATATATTTTTTTATTTCATTAATTTCAAGACATAGGACTTAAAAGATTCCTACAGGTAAAAACTAGTAGAATTTAAAACTGTCTACCTACTGTATCTCTGAAGATAAGAGCAAATAAATCATAATCCACACAGCAAAAATAGAAAGCAAAATGACAAGATTTCAAGAAAGAGAAAACATGATTATAGAAGCACGGAAGGAAAACTATCAGCTATATAAACTATTGCTTGCATATGAAGGGAAATGTTTTGGTTTTGACTGAGAAATGTAAAATGAATTAATTAAAAGAATATTCAAATTACATATACCAGTGATGGGTATTAAGGAGGGCATGTGATATGATGAGCACTGAGTGTTATACACAACTAATGAATCACTGAACACTACATCAAAAATTAATGATGTACTATATGTTGGCTAATTGACACCCTGCATGAAGTATGCTGTGAGCTCTGCCTCCGGCGGCCGCCACCACCACCTAACAGCCCAACCTGGAACATGCCAGCCTCGCACCACCTGATCTAACTCCCCCAAGGCACACTGTAGCTCTCAGGGCTCTCAATGCTTCACTTGCTGCGCATCCTCCCCCACCCGACCTGGCAGCTCTGCAGACCTGCCATGGCACAGAGGACTGTCCAGCCGACTTCCCTCTCCCTTGTGTGGTGGCACACCTTGCCTGGATTATGACTGATATTTTTGGCTGTACATATCCTCAACCATAACTCAACAGAATGATTAGGAGGAGGAACTCCCAAAAAAGAAAATACCCAGAGATAATGGCTCTTCCTGCAGATCTAATGGATATGGATCTAAGGAAGATGTCAGAAATAGACTTCAGGGTAGCAGTTATGAAGACAATAGTCAGGCTGGAGAAAACTATTAATGGCAACATAGACTTTCTAAGGGCAAAAATGAAAGCAGATCTGGCAGAACTTAAAAATGCTATCAATGAGATACAATTTAATCTAAATATTCTAACAATTAGGGTAAATGAGGCATTAGAACAAATTAGTGATCTTGAAGACAAACTGATAGAAAAGAAGAAGCACAAGGAGACCTGGAAAAAAACTTAAAATTCATGAAAACAGAATTAGAGAAATAAATGATGCCATAAAACATTCCAGTGTCAGGATTACTGGGATCCAAGAAGGGATGGAGAGAGAGAGAGGACAAAAAGATATATTTGAGCAAATCATAGCTGAGAATTTCCCTAATCTGGGGAATTAAACAAGCATTTGTGTCCTAGAGGCAGGGAGGAACCCTTCCAAGATCACGGAGACCAGACCAATGCCCCAGCATGTAAGAGCAACACTTGCAAATCTTAGAACCAAAGAAACCATTTTAAGGGCAGTTAGGGTTAGAGATCCTTATGTAGAGAGGGAGGAACATAAGAATAAGAATCAGACCCGTCCACAGAGACTTGGCAAGACATTTTCAGGGTACTAAATGAGAAGAATATGCGGCCAAGAATTCTTTATCCGGCAAGGCTGTCATTCAGAATGGATGGAGAGATAAGGAACTTTCAGGACTAGGAGAAACTGAAAGAATATGTGACCACTAAGCTATCCCCGCAAGAAATATTAAGAGGGGGTTCTATAAAAGAAGAAAGAACCCAAGAGTGATATAGAACAGGAAATACAGAGACAATCTATAAAAACAAGGACTTCACAGGCAACATGATGACAATAAAATCTTACCTTTCAATAATCACTCTCAATGTAAATGGCCTACATGCTCCCATAAAATGACACAAGGTTGCAGACTGGATAAAAAGAGATGGCCCAGTTATATGCTTTCTACAAGAGACTCATTTTGCACCTAAAGATACATCCAGACTGAAAGTGAAGGGATGGAGAAGCACCTTTCATGCCAATGGGCCTAAAAAGAAAGCTGCAGTAGCAATTCTCATATCAGACAAATTAGATTTTAAGTTAAAGACTGTAGTCAGAGATACACAGAACAGTATATCATTCTTAAAGAGTCTATCCACCAAGGAGATCTAACAATTATAAATAAATATGCCCACAACATGGGAGCAGCCAACTACATAAGTCAACTGTTAATCACAAAATAGACATATTGATAAGAACACATTGATTGCAGGGGACCTTAAATGCCACTCTCAGCAACACACAGATCAACTAAGCAGAAAATCAATGAAGAAACAATGAACAAACAAGAAACAAGACATATTGAATGTCACACTGGACCAGATGGACCTCATAGATATATACACAACATTCCACCCTAAAACAGAAGATACTCATTCTTCTAAAATGCACATGGAACTTTCACCAGAATAGACCACATACTGGGTCACAAATCAGAGCTCAACTGATACCAAAAGATTGAGATTATTCCCTGCATATTCTCAGACCACAATGTTTTGAAACTGGAACACAACTACAGGAAAAAGTTTGGAAGGAATTCAAACACTTGGAAGCTAAAGACCACCCTGTTTAGGAATGTTTAGATCAACCAGGAAATCAAAGAATTTATACAATTCACTGAAACCAATGAGAATGAAGACACTTCAGTCCAAAACCTATGGGATACGGCAAAGGCGGTCCTAAGGAGGAAATACATAGCCATCCAAGCCTCCCTCAAAAAATTGAACAATCCAGAATATACCAGCTCTCTTTACACCTTAAAGAACTGGAAAATCAACAACAAATTAAGCCAACCTCACGCTCAAGAAGGGAAAGAATCAAGATTAACACAGACATCAATGAGATAGAAACTAGAAATACAGTAGAACACATCAACAAAACTAGAAGCTAATTTTTTGAAAGAATCGATAAGATTGATAAACACCGGCCAAACTAATGCAAAAGAAAAGAGAGAGGAGCCAAATTAATAAAATTATGAATGAAAAGGGAGAGATCAAGACTAACACCAAGGAAATAGAAACAATCATCAGAAATTATTATCAGCAGTTATATGCCAATGAGTTAAGCAACCTAGAAGAAATCAAAGAATTCCTGGAAACCTATAAACCTCCAAAACTGAATCAGGAAGAAATTGACAACATAAATAGACCAATATTTAGTAACGAGATTGAAGAAGTGATCAAAAACCTCCCAAAAAACAAGAGCCCAGGACCTGTTAGATTCACTGGTAAATTCTACCAAACATTCAAAGAAGAAATAATACCTATTCTCCTGAAGCTGTTTTAAAAAATAGAAACAAAGGTAAAACTTCCAGACTCTTTCTATGAGGCCAGCATTACCTTGACCCCAAGAACAGGCAAAGAGAATTTCAGACCAATATCACAACTAATAGGATCCAACAGTACATTAAGTGGATTATCCACCACAACCAGGTGGGTTTTATCCCTGGGATGCAAGGATGGTTCATCATTCACAAATCAATGTGATAGAACACATAAATAAGAGAAGAGACAAGAACCATATGGTCTTCTCAAAAAAAGTTTGACAAATATAGCATCCTTTCCTCATTAAAACTCTTCAGAGTATAGGGATAGTCAGAACATTCCTCAATTTCATAAATTCCATCTATGAAAAACCCACTCTGAATACCATTCTCAATGGGGAAAAGTTGAGAACTTTTCCCTTGAGAACAGGAACACAACAAGGTTGCCTACTCTTGCCATTATTGTTCAACATAGTACTGGAAGTTCTAGCAACAGCAATCACAGAACAAAAAGAAATAAGAGGTATTCAAATTGACAAAGAAGAAGTCAAACTCTCCGCAGATGACATGATCCTTTATGTGGAAAAAGCAAAAGACTCCATCCCCAATTTACTACAACTCATACAGCAATCCAGTAATGTGGCAGGATATTAAATCAGTTGCTTTCTTATACACTAACAATGAATCTAGAGAAAGAAAAATTAGAGAATTGATTCCATTTATAATAGTACTAAAACCATAAGATACCTTGGAATAAACCTAACTAAGGAGGTAAAGCTGCTATACTCTAATAACTATAAAACACTCATGAAAAAAATTGAAGAAGACACAAAAAGATGCAAAAACACTCCAGGCTCATGGATCAGAAAAATAAACATTGTTAAAATGCCTGTGCTGCCCAGAACATTCTATACTTTCAATGCCATCCTGATCAAAACACCAATGGCATTTTTCAAAGTGCTGGAACAAACAATCCTAAAATTTGTATGGAACCAAAAAAGACTTCAAATCACCAAGGAAAAGTTGAACAGGAGAAACAAAGCTAAGGGCATCATTTTGCCTGATTTCAAGCTATATAACAAAGCTGTGATCACCAAGACAGCAGGGTATCCACAAAAACAGACACACATATCAATGGAAAACAACAAAATGTCCAGATATGGACTCTCAACTCTATGGTCAACTAATCTTTGACAGAGCAGGAAACAACATCCAATGGAAAAAAGACAGTCTCTTCAATAAATAGTGCTGGGAAAATTGGACAGCTATATACAAAAGAATGAAACTCAATCATTCTCTTAGACCATACACAAAGATAAACTCAATATAGATGAAAGACCTCAATGTGAGACAAAAATCCATCAAAATCCTAGAGAAGAACATAGAACCTCTTTGACATCAGCCACAGCAACTTCTTTCAAGATAAGTCTCCAAAGGCAAAGGAAACAAAAGTGAAAATGAACTTTTGGGACTTCATCAAGACCAAAAGCTTCTGCAAAGGAAACAGTAAAGAAAACAAAGAGGCAACCCACAGAATGGGAGACAATATTTGGAAATGCCACTACAGGCAAAGGGCGGATATCCAAGATCTATAAAGAACTTCTCAAATACTCAAAACCAAAAAACAAATAATCCAGTCAAAAAATGGGCAGAAGACATGAAAGACACTTCTCTAAAGAAGACATACAAATGGCTAATAGACACATGAAAAAATGCTCAACATCACTAGCCATCAGGGAAATTAAAATCAATACCACATTGAGATACCACCTTACACCAGTTAGAATGGCCAAAATTGACAGGGCAAGAAACAACAGGTGTTGGAGAAGTTGTGGAGAAAGGAGAACCCTCTGATACTGTTGGTGGGAATGCAAGTTGGTGCAGCCACTTTGGAAAACTATGGTGATTCCTCAAAAAATTAAAATAGAGCTATCCTATGACCCAGCAATTGCACTACTGGGTATTTACCCCAAAGATAGAGATGTAGTGAAAAGAAGGGCCATATACAGCCCAATGTTCATAACAGCAATGTCTACAATTCCCAAACTGTGGAAAGAGCTGAGATGCCCTTAGAATGGATAAAGAAGATATGGTCCATATATACAACTCAGCCATCAGAAAGGATGAGTACCCAACTTCTGCATCAACATGGATGGAACTGGAGGAGATTATGCTGAGTGAGATAATTCAAGCAGAGAAAGTCAATTATCATATGGTTTCACTTACTTGTGCAACATTAGGAATAGCATGGAGGACATCAGGAGAAGGAAGGGAAAAATGGAGGAGGTAAATCAGAGGGAGAGATAAACCATGAAAGACTATGGACTCTGTCAAACAAACTAAGCATTTTAGAAGGGAGGGGGTTGAGGGATGGGTGACCCTGGTAATGTGTATTAAGGAGGGCATGGATGGTATAGAGCACTGGGTGTTATATGCAAACAATGAATCATGGAACACTACATCAAGAACTAATGATGTATTATATGGTGACTAACATAACATAATAAAAAAAAATAAAGAGAAAGACAAAAAAAACTATATTTAGGTAATTGAGCATAATAAATGATAAAAAATTAAAAAAAATAAATTACACATATTATAAAAGCAGGATATATATATGTAGTAGGTCTACATTTTATTGTAGTACTCCCTATCTTTTAAAAGATTTCTCACAAAATATAATTTAACTGGAGAATAGGATTATAAGTGATTATATTCTCTATACTTTTCTCTACTGATTATTTTTATAAATAAGACAAGAATTGTGATGACATTATATGCCCCATTGCTGGCAAAGAGCAATACTGTGGCAAGTACAGAGATATACTTTCATGCCTAAGATATAAACAGTTCTACAAGATGGAAATTGAATTTTCCTTTAGCATACAAATAAGGAAAAAAATTTGTAATTTGAAATTTAAAATGTTATCAAATAATTTTTTCTAGTGTTAAATATCAGAGGGGGCAATTTAGAAAAACCTATCTCTATTGTTATGAAGGAGTCATGGAACCTAGCTTTACTAAACAATTTGCCCTCTGCTTGCTATATGTACTTCTTTTTTTTTTTAAAGAATTTCTTTATTTGACAGAGAGTGAGAGAAGGAGAGAGAGAGCACAAGTGGGGGGAGCAGCAGAGGGAGAGGGGGAAGCAGGCTCCATGCTGAGCAGAAAGCCCGATGCGGGACTCGATCTCAGGATCTTGAGATCATGACATGAGCCGAAGGCAGAGGCTTAACCCACTGAGCCACCCAGGCGCCTCACTATATGTACTTCTAATTCTCATACCTCATCTCCTCTTCCGTGCTGGAAATCAAATACTTTTCTCTAAAAG
Organism: Mustela lutreola; assembly: GCF_030435805.1. Classification (NCBI taxonomy): domain Eukaryota; kingdom Metazoa; phylum Chordata; class Mammalia; order Carnivora; family Mustelidae; genus Mustela; species Mustela lutreola. The sequence continues at coordinate 115,536,323 of NC_081296.1, read as the reverse complement.
TGTTTTGCCTCCATGGCTTCTTGTCACAGGGAGAGGTCTGTTTAAAAATGTAGAGTAACTTCATAGCAGCAAAGAAAAGTGGTAGAAGTTTTTCTGAAATTAAGCAGTAACTTTATTTCATTAAAAAAAAAAAAAACAATAATAACAACAACAACAGGGTAGGCCATTTCTCTTTAGTGTTGCACTAAGTCCATTACTAGAGTTACTCTCAGGAATTGATTAGAATGTTTTTGAGCATTCTGGATACCTTAATAATCAGAAGGGAGCAGAATAAATGTTAAAGATGAAGCAGATATGCATTTATCTCTATAGCTAAAGGAATGGCATTTGGCAGTCATATTTAAATACTACCATTTTAGGGGCCCCTGGGTGGCTCAGGGGGTTAAAGCCTCTGCCTTCGGCTCTGGCCATGATCCCAGGGTTCTGGGATCAAGACCCACATTGGGCTCTCTGCTTAGTAGGGAGTCTGCTTCCCCCTCTCTCTCTGCCTGCCTCTCTGCCTGCTTATGATCTCTGTCTGTCAAATAAATAAAATCTTTTAAAAAAAACCACCATAAATAGATAAATAAATAAATACTACCATTATATAGATAGTCATATTAATATTTAAAAGGTATGCTCCCACATCAACATAGTAAGTGCTCTCGGTTGTTTCCTATATGAAAGGCAGAAAATTATACATCCTTTCCATCTCCCAATGTTTAAAATTATTTGATAATATCTCCCCTGTTGATGTTTCAACTTTTTTTTGCCAATATATAAAAATTTTAATGATCTCTGGTTTTGTGATAACACCCCCCCCACAGTGAAAAAATTATACATGAGATGAAACTTAGCTCTGCAGATTTTCATTGTTAATACAACAGTCATACAAACTCAGAGAAGAAAATGTTGAAGCAGCTATTATTTTCCACACTCTTTCATTTGTGTGGCCATCCAAATGATTCAGCCCAACATATGACTAGTGAACAGCATAATATATACCTACAGCTTTCAACTTTTTAAATGTGGTAATAGAATAAACAAAAACAGAAAGGATAAAAAGATCACCACAGGCTTGAAGTTCAAGATAGCTTACTTAGCACAGTTTTCTTCTCCCCAAAGAACCACTAAAATGACAAAAAGGAATAGCTAAACATAGAAATAAAATATTAAAGTTCGGGAAAGTATGAGTTAACAGGACAGGTATAAAGAAGATGGAGAAAATTTGACAATGTAATCCCACAAGGTTGGGGAAAGAACCCATAACCCCTATCTTTCAAAAAAAAGAACCTTAAGAAAAAAAAATGAAATTTTCAGGCTTAATTTTAAACTATAATCTCAGGAACATCAGCTTCAGCCACCTATTTCCTCTTCCTCCAAAATCTTTCATTGTGCCCATTGATGCTCCTGATCTAAAATAAACAAACTCTCCTCCACCCTTAAGTTCCTCTCTGAATATACCTTTCACCTCCTTGCCTTACGGCAAACCCAGAAGTCTCCTGGGCACTTGGTGTCCCTTGACACTTTCCCAAGATAGACTTCAGGAATAGGATGTGAGTAGGTGTCCTCTTTGTCACTTTAAAACTGTATTTCTCCTTCCACCTTTTCAAAACCCAGCTCCTCTGAAGTATAGTCTATTTATTCTTCTTGCTGATAAGTTATGTTCTATAAAGTTACAGCAAATACTGACTTAGCAATCACTGAACCATTATTGCTAGGGGAAATTTGGTGTTAGGTTCCTGTAAGTCTTTGGTCATGTTTTCATTTTAAACATTTTAAAATTAAGAAAGTAAAATAGATGTACAAATACAAATAAAATAAGGGGAAAAAACTGACAATCAAATTAATGAACTGTAAAACTGAGCTGAAATATTTACCTAAAATATACCTCCATGGGCACAAAGATGAAAATATGAAACACATAAAAGATAAATACAGAAGTTGTAATATCCATCTTACATTTTCCACAAGTCAACTACAGAGAAAACAAGGTAAAGAAATAACAAAATATCTCTAAGCTAAGCAAAATATCTCTAAGTATCTTCAGATTTAAAGGGAATTTTAACAGATGATCATGAATAGTGATAAATCATGGAAATTAGGAACATCCCAGAGAAATTTCAGAGTTCTAAATACAAAAAGACGATACTAAATTCATCTGGAGAAAAACAGGTTATCTATAATGGAAGAAAACTCAGATTGACCAAAGTCATCTTATTTCAAAACAGTAGCTTAAAAATGTGGGTGTTAGAAGAAAATGAGACAATGTCTTTAGAGTAATAAGAAAAAAATGTGGAACCTCATAGCAGGTAGCCTCTGAGACGGGCCCCAGTGATTCCTGTCTTCTGGTATCCATTTCCTTCTGTAATTCTCCTCTCCTTGAGTATGAATGGGATTTAGCCAATCACTTCAAACAAATACAATACAGAAGTGATATATTTGTGATGTCCACTTTTGAGATTAGATTAAAGCTTTGTTTTCTGTTCTGAGACAACTTTCTTCCTCTCTCCTGCTCCCTAGCTCTGAGGGAAGACATCTGGCTTCCATGTTGTGAGGTACACTAGGGAAAGGCTTACTTAGCAAGGAAAAAGGCTCTAGCCAAGTGCCTGCGTTAAACTGAATCCTGCCAACAACCATATCACAGAGCTTGGAACTGGATCTTTTCCTTGGTGTATCTAGACGTAACAAGAGCCCAAGCAGCAAACTTCATTACAACCTCAAATGACTTTGAGCCAGAGGCAACCAGAAAATGCACCCCAATTCCTGACCCACTAAAATTGTGAGAATTTAATGTTTATCATTTTAAGCCACTCAATTGAGCAGCAATTTCCTATGGAGCAGTAAGTTACTAATATACATTCAATTATATTCACAAAATAAAAACATTTGGGAACAAGGACCCAAAACTCAAATTACTCACAAATATTGCTGAAAGAATTTTTGAGGATGAGTTCCAGCCAAAAGAAAAATTAATACAAGAAAGAGACACAAGAAACTGAATAATTTTTAAACACTAAAAGATACAGATAACTCTGAACTGTAGAAAATACATTTGTGAAAACTAAAACACATAAGAAATGACTGATAAAAAATTAGAATTATAACAATAAAATAATCTAGAGCTTAAATCCCAGAGATTTTAAGAAAATAATTTACAGGGTAGGGGCAAGGAGATTGAGGAGTGCTATGAATTTTGTCCTCAGGTGAGATCAAAAATCTTCATCAATTATTTATATTCATGAAACAGTATTTGATAATACTTCTTAAAAATGAAATAGTAAGCACTAGGAAAAAATGCATATATGACATATAACCATTAGATGGGGAAAGGAAGGAGAAAACTTTTCATTAAAGCTAAAGAGCAGGGAGGACCCTAGAAAAAGGAAGTATTAAAAAAAAAAAAAAGAAAAAGAAATGGGTAAGATCAAGATTAAGGACAAGATCTATTAAATCAGCACTTACAAGCAATTACTACTTGTTAAATAACAATAACATTCAAAGACAGTGATTCTTGGATTCAGTTTTTAAAATTAGTTAAACGCTATTTACAAAAAATACACAGAAATTACATGAATCGAAACCTGTTTTGTCAGTGAGAAAAGGTGATGGGCATAGATAAGCCTGGCAAAAAATAACTGAGTAGCAATATAAAATAACAGATAGCCTAGTTTAGGTGAAAAAAATGTTGAAACAAAGAAAACAGATTATTTAACATTGATAAAAGAAAATTATCATTAAATTTTATGCATCTAACATTGACATATGCAAAACAAAATCTGTTAGTAACACAGAGAAATGACAAATCCACCAGCATAGTGTTAAGACTTACATGAACCTTTAACACTACCAAAATTTTTCATTTTTTTGTCCAAAAAATAGAGATTACACATAATTTTCTACAATATTTTTAACATTTACTGAAAATGGCCATGCGTTTGTCTAGGAAGAATAGATTCAAAAAATTCAAAACTGTATTTTCTCACCGTGAACCAAAAATATTTTAAATTAACAAAGTGAACACAAAAATCTATCCAATTAGAAACTAAAACTTATAAAGGTAAAAATCAATGCAGAAATTACAAAGTATATAAAAATACATGACAACATGTCATCTTTAGGCTAAAGCCTAGGGTGTACCTTTTTTAAATTTTTTATTTTTTATAAACATATATTTTTATACCCAGGGGTACAGGTCTGTGAATCGCCAGGTTTACACACTTCACAGCACTCACCAAAGCACATACCTCCCCAATGTCCACAACCCCACCCCCCTTCTCCCAACCACCCTCCCCCCAGCAACCCTCAGTTTGTTTTGTGAGATTAAGAGTCACTTATGGTTTGTCTCCCTCCCAATCCCATCTTGTTTCATTGATTCTTCTCCTACCCACTTAAGCCCCCATGTTGCATCACCACTTCCTCATATCAAGGTGATCATATGATAGTTGTCGTTCTCTGCTTGACTTATTTCGCTACGCGTGATACACTCTAGTTCCATCCATGTTGTCACAAATGGCAAGATTTCATTTATTTTGAGGGCTGCATAGTATTCCATTGTGTATATATACCACATCTTCTTGATCCATTCATCTCTTGATAGACATCTACATTCTTTCAATAGTTTGGCTATTGTGGACATTGCTGCTATAAACATTCAGGTGCACATGGCCCTTTGGATCACTACGTTTGTATCTTTAGGGTAAATACCCAGTAGTGCAATTGCTGGGTCATAGGGCAGTTCTATTTTCAACATTTTGAGGAACCTCCATGCTGTTTTCCAGAGTGGTTGCACCAGCTTGCACTCCCACCAACAGTGTAGGAGGGTTCCCTTTTCTCCGCATCCTTGCCAGCATCTGTCATTTCCTGACTTGTTGATTTTAGCCATTCTGACTGGTGTGAGGTGATACCTCATTGTGGTTTTGATTTGTATTTCCCTGATGCCCAGTGATATGGAGCACTTTTTCACGTGTCTGTTGGCCATCTGGATGTCTTCTTTGCAGAAATGTCTGTTCATGTCCTCAGCCCATTTCTTGAGTGGGTTATTTGTTCTTTGGGTGTTGAGTTTGCTAAGTTCTTTATAGATTTTGGACACTAGTCCTTTATTTGATATGTCGTTTGCAAATATCTTCTCCCATTCTGTCAGTTGTCTTTTGATTTTGTTAACTGTTTTCTTTGCTGTGCAAAAGCTTTTGATCTTGATGAAATCCCAATAGTTCATTTTTGCCCTTACTTTCCTTGCCTTTGGCGATGTTCCTAGGAAGATGTTGCTGTGGCTGAGGTAGAAGAGGTTGCTGCCTGTGTTCTCCTCAAGGATTTTGATGGATTCCTTTCGCACATTGAGGTCCTTCATCCATTTTGAGTCTATTTTCGTGTGTGGTGTAAGGAAATGGTCCAATTTCATTTTTCTGCATGTGGCTGTCCAATTTTCCCAACACCATTTATTGAAGAGGCTGTCTTTTTTCCATTGGACATTCTTTCCTGCTTTGTCGAAGATTAGTTGACCATAGAGTTGAGGGTCTATTTCTGGGCTCTCTATTCTGTTCCATTGATCTATGTGTCTGTTTTTGTGCCAGTACCATGCTGATTTGATGAGGACAGCTTTGTAATAGAGCTTAAAGTCCGGAATTGTGATGCCTTCTACTTTGGCTTTCTTTTTCAATATCCCTTTGGCTATTCGAGGTCTTTTCTGGTTCCATATAAATTTTAGCATTATTTGTTCCATTTCTTTGAAAAAGATGGATGGTACTTTGATAGGAATTGCATTAAATGTGTAGATTGCTTTAGGTAGCATAGACATTTCACAATATTTATTCTTCCAATCCAGGAGCATGGAACATTTTTCCATTTCTTTGTGTCTTCCTCAATTTCTTTCCTGAGTACTTTATAGTTTTCTGAGTATAGATTCTGTGCCTCTTTGGTTAGGTTTATTCCTACGTGTCTTATGGTTTTGGGTGCAATTGTAAATGGGATTGACTCCTTAATTTCTCTTTCTTCTGTCTTGTTGTTGGCGTAGAGGAATGCACCTGATTTCTGTGCATTGATTTTATATCCTGACACTTTACTGAATTCCTATACAAGTTCTAGCAGTTTTGGAATGGAGTCTTTTGGGTTTTCCACATATAGTATCATGTCATCTGCAAAGAGTGATAATTTGACTTCTTTGCCGATTTGGATGCCTTTAATTTCCTTTTGTTGTCTGATTGCTGAGGCTAGGACTTCTAGTACTATGTTGAATAGCAGTGGTGATAATGGACATCTCTGCCGTGTTCCTGACCTTAGCAGAAAACCTTTCAGTTTTTCTCCATTGACAATGATATTTGTGGTAGGTTTTCCATAGATGGCTTTGATAATATTGAGGTATGTGCCCTCTATCCCTACACTTTGAAGAGTTTTGATCAGGAAGGGATGCTGTACTTTGTCAAATGCTTTTTCAGCATCTACTGAAAGTATCATATGGTTCTTGTTCTTTCTTTTATTGATGTGTTGTATTACATTGATTTGTGGATGTTGAACCAACCTTGCAGCCCTGGAATAAATCCCACTTGGTTGTGGTGAATAATCCTTTTAATGTACTGTTGAATCCTATTCGCTAGTATTTTGGTGAGAATTTTTGCATCTGTGTTCATCAAGGATATTAGTCTATAGCTCTCTCTCTCTTTTTTTTTTAAAGATTTTATTTATTTATTTGACAGAGAGATCACAAGTAGGCGGAGAGTCAGGCAGAGAGACAGTATAGCTCTCTTTTTTGATGGGATCCTTGTCTGGTTTTGGGATCAAGGTGATGCTGGCCTCATAAAATGAGTTTGGAAGTTTTCCTTCCATTTCTATTTTTTGGAACAGTGTCAGGAGAATAGGAATTAGTTCTTCTTTAAATGTTTGGTAGAATTCCCCCGGGAAGCTGTCTGGCCCTGGGCTTTTGTTTGTTTGGAGATTTTTAATGACTGTTTCAATCTCCTTACTGGTTATGGGTCTGTTCAGGCTTTCTATTTGTTCCTGGTTCAGTTATGGTAGTTTATATGTTTCTAGGAATGCATCCATTTGTTCCAGATTGTCAAATTTGTTGGCGTAGAGTTGCTCATAGTATGTTCTTATAGTAGTTTGTATTTCTTTGGTGTTAGTTGTGATCTCTCCTCTTTCATTCATGATTTTATTTATTTGGGTCCTTTCTCTTTTCTTTTTGATAAGTCGGACCAGGGGTTTATCAATTTTATTAATTCTTTCAAAGAACCAGCTCCTAGTTTCGTTGATTTGCTCTATTGTCTTTTTGGTTTCTACTTCATTGATTTCTGTGCTGATCTTTATGATTTCTCTTCTCCTGCTGGGCTTAAGGTTTCTTTCTTGTTCTTTCTCCAGCTCCTTTAGGTGTAGGGTTAGGTTGTGTACCTGAGACCTTTCTTGTTTCTTGAGAAAGGCTTGTACTGCTATATATTTTCCTCAGGACTGCCTTTGTTGTGTCCCACAGATTTTGAACCGTTGTATTTTCATTATCATTTGTTTCCATGATTTTTTTCAATTCTACTTTAATTTCCCGGTTGACCCATTCATACTTTAGAAGGATGCTGTTTAGTCTCCATGTATTTGGGTTCTTTCCAAACTTACTCTTGTGGTTGAATTCTAGCTTCAGAGCATTGTGGTCAGTAAATATGCAGGGAATAATCCCAATCTTTTGATACCGGTTGAGTCCTAGTTTAGGACCGAGGATGTTTTCTATTCTGGAGAATGTTCCATGTGCACTAGAGAAGAATGTGTATTCTGTTGCTTTGAGATGAAATGTTCTGAATAGATCTGTGATGTCCATCTTGTCCAGTGTGTCATTTAAGGCCTTTATTTCCTTGCTGATCTTTTGCTTAGATGATCTGTCCATTTCAGTGAGGGGAGTGTTAGAGTCCCCTACTATTATTGTTGTTGTGTTTCTTTGATTTTGTTAATTGGTTTATATAGTTTGCTGCTCCCACGTTGGGGGCATAGATATTTAAAATTGTTAGATCTTCTTGTTGGACAGACCCTTTGAGTATGATATAGTGTCTTTCCTCATCTCTTATTATAGTCTTTGGCTTAAAATCTAATTGATCTGATATAAGGATTGCCACTCCTGCTTTCTTCTGATGTCCATTAGCATGGTAAATTCTTTTCCACCCCCTCACTTTAAATCTGGAGGTGTCTTTGGGCTTAAAATGAGTTTCTTGGAGGCAACATATAGATGGGTTTTGTTTTTTTATCCATTCTGATACCCTGTGTCTTTTGATTGGGGCATTTAGCCCATTAACATTCAGGGTAACTATTGAGAGATATGAATTTAGTGCCATTGTATTGCCTGTAAGGTGACTGTTACTGTATATGGTCTCTGTTCCTTACTGATCTACCCCTTGTAGGCTCTCTCTTTGCTTAGAGGACCCCTTTCAATATTTCCTGTAGAGCTGGTTTGGTGTTTGCAAATTCTTTCAGTTTTTGTTTGTCCTGGAAGCTTTTAATCTCTCCTTCTATTTTCAATGATAGCCTAGCTGGATATAGTATTCTTGGCTGCATGTTTTTCTCGTTTAGTGCTCTGAAAATATCATGCCAGCTATTTCTGGCCTGCCAGGTCTCTGTGGATAATTCAGCTGCCAATCTAATATTTTTACCATTGTATGTTACAGACGTCTTTTCCCGGGCTGCTTTCAGGATTTTCTCTTTGTCACTGAGACTTGTAAATTTTACTATTAGGTGACGGGGTGTGGGCCTATTCTTATTGATTTTGAGGGGCGTTCTCTGAACCTCCTGAATTTTGATGCTCGTTCCCTTTTCCATATTGGGGAAATTCTCCCCATAATTCTCTCCAGTATACCTTCTGCTCCCCTCTCTCTTTCTTCTTCTTCTGGAATCCCAATTATTCTAATGTTGTTTCGTCTTATGGTGTCACTTATCTCTCAAATTCTCCCCTCATGGTCCAGTAGCTGTTTGTCCTTCTTTTGTTCAGCTTCTTTATTCTCTGTCATTTGGTCTTCTATATCACTAATTCTTTCTTCTCCCTCATTTATCCTAGCAGTGAGAGCCTCCATTTTTGATTGCACCTCATTAATTGCTTTTTTGATTTCAACTTGGTTAGATTTTAGTTCTTTTATTTCTCCAGAAAGGGCTTTTAGATCTCTCGAGAGGGTTTCTCTAATATCTTCCATGCCTTTTTCAAGCCCGGCTAGAACCTTGAGAATTGTCATTCTGAACTCTAGATCTGATATATTACCAATGTCTGTATTGATTAGGTCCCTAGCCTTCAGTACTGCCTCTTGTTCTTTTTTGTGTGTTGAATTTTTCCATCTTGTCATTTTGTCCAGATAAGTGTATATGAAGGAGCAAGTAAAATACTAAAAGGGTGGCAACAACCCCAGGAAAATATGCTTTAACCAAATCAGAAGAGATCCCAAATCGTGAGGGGGCAGAAAGGGGATAAAAAGAGGTTCAAAAAGAAAGAAAGAAAAAAAAGAAAAGAATTAAAAAGAAGAAAACGAATAAAGAAAAATATAAAAAGGAAAATATATATATATATTAGATAAACGTTTAAAAACGTTAAAAAAGAAAAGGGTAAAAGTTAAAAAATAATTAGCAGAAGACGAGAAAAAAATGAAAAAGAAAAAAATAAATTAACTGCAAAACTAAAAAAATCACAGGGAGAAGCCATGAGTTCCGTGCTTTGCCTTCTCCTCCTCTGGAATTCTGCTGCTCTCCTTGGAATTGAAACCGCACTCCTTGGTAGGTGAACTTGGTCTTGGCTGGATTTCCTGTTGATCTTCTGGGGGAGGGGCCTGGTGTAGTGATTCTCAAGTGTCTTTCCCACAGGCGGAATTGCACTGCCCTTACCAGGGGCCGGGCTGAGTAATCTGCTCGGGTTTGCTTTCAGGAACTTTGTTCCCTGAGCGCTTTCTGTAGAGTTCCAGAGGACGGGAATACAAATGGTGGCCTCCTGGTCTCCCGTCCGGAGGAGCCGAGAGCCCGGGGCCCCACTCCTCAGTGCGCCCTCAGAGAACAGCGCCCAGTCACTCCCGTCTGCCTGACCTCCGGCCACACTCCGAGCTCACCGAGCCTGTGGCAGGTTCAACCCCGAGCTGTGATCTTACTGTCGGCTCTGTCTCTGTAGCCGGTTTTCCCCTTCCAATACCCACAAGCTCTGCGACACTCAGACACCCCTGATCCTTCTGTGACCCTGCGGGACCTGAGGTAACGCTGACCCCACGTGGGCTTCGCCCCGGTTCAGCCTCTGGAGCGATGTCCCTCAGCGGAACAGACTTTTAAAAGTCCTGATTTTGTGCTCCGTTGCTCCGCCGCTTGCCGGGAGCCAGCCCCTCCCCCGGGGTCTATCTTCCCGTCGCTTTGGATTCACTTCTCCACTAGTCCTACCTTTCAGAAAGTGATTGTTTTTCTGTTTCCAGAATTGCTGTTCTTCTCTTTGATCTGCCGATGGATTTGCAGGTGTTTGCAATCTTTAGATAAGCTATCTAGCTGATCTCCTGCTAGCTGATGTAGTCTCAGCCTGCTACTTCTCCTCCATCTTGACTCCTCCCAGCTAGGGTGTACCTTAATTGGTGTTCAGAATAGATTATATTAGCTTAACTATACTTATTAGAAAATAAAGATTGAAAATAAATATTCACCTTAAGAACCTATAATATGAACAATTAAACAATCTCTAAGTAGAAAGAAACAGCAAGGATATAAGCAAAAAGAGATTCAATGTTGACCAGGGTATGAAGAAATTATGATTATATACTTTGAGGCATCAGATTGTTGAAGGCTTGAGAGGCCAACTGACAATAATCTATTAAAAATTTTTAATGCGTATATACTCACACTTTTTGGAAGGCATACAATAGTCACCCTTGTCCTCACATATATAATGGAAAGCTGCTCATACCAGCATTTTTTAAAAGATTTTATTTATTTGAGAGAAACAGAGACAGTGATAGCCACAGAGATAGCAAGAGAGTGCACAAGTGGGCAGGAGAGGGAGAAGAGACTCCCACTGAGCAGGGAGCCCAAGGACGTGAGGCTTGATCCCCGGGCCCTAGGATCATGACCCGAGCCAAAAGCAGACACTTAACTGACTGAGCCACCCAGGCACCCCCCAGAATTATTTTTAACAGCAACATTTGGAATAGGTACCAATGTCCATTAGTTGGAATCTAATTAAAGAAACTATGTTATATTCATGTATAGAATATTCAGAGTGCATCACAGGGTACTTAAACAGCATGTGTCTTTTATGAAGACATGTAGGAGTCACCACTGTTGCTGGAGGGAAATGCAAGGGGACGGTCACAGTGGCTGATTCTAGATCACATTTTAGGGAGCCCCTTCTGGCCACACGTGGCAGGCAGACTGTCAGGGAAAGCGGCGGCTGGGGAAGGAGAGAGGAGCATCCTTTGGATTTGTGTCCCAAGAGGTGGAGGTGGTAAAAGCAGAGGAGTCCTTCTGGAAACCGAAGAGTGGCGTGCTGAGGGATTGACGGGTGTAGGTGCAGAGGAATAACAGGTGTCGAGGTTGACGGTGTGTTTCCAGCCTAAGCCACAGGTTCATTGCCACTCACGGACCTAGAGGAGGTGAGCAGGCATCCTGGGGCAGGTGGGAAGGGGTTTGAGGTTCTCTCTGGCAACTAGGAGGTTCTCTCCAGCAACTAGCTTCTCTGGAAGCTAGAGGTACCTGCCAGTTAAATGCTGGTAATACCTATCTCAGCAGGTTGTCAAGGGAATTCAGGAATAAACATCTGGAGACCAACAGCAGAGTACAGATACTAAGAAGAAACACTAGGGGTGCAGAGTGCCATGTTCACAGCCTCACTCTGACACCCACAAGCTGGTGATCTTGGCCCAATCACTTAACCTGGTTGTGCCTCAGTACCTGACCTGTAAAATGGGGATACTAATAGCCCATACCTGTTATGGACGGAACCTTTGTCTCCCCGACACATTCCTCACCCCCAGTGGGATGGTATTTGGAGGCAGGGCCTTTTGGAGGTGATCGGGGTTATAGGAGGTCACGAGGGTGGGGCCCCGAGAGGGAGAGACACCAGAGAGCTTGCTCTGTTCCTCTCCCTGTGCACACAAAGACAAGGTCACATGAGCACTCAGCGCAATGCTGGCTGCCACAAGCAGGGGCCATGGGTGAAGACTACACATTGGCATCTTGATCTTGGACTCCCAGCCTCTGGGACTGTGACAGATGAATGTGGGCCATGCAAGCCCCCCCAGGGACATCATCCCAGTGCCCTTTGAAACTGCTCCACTAACATCATTTTTGAAATCTGCAGAGTATCTACTTTATTTCCAGTCTTTGCTACAGTAAATACAGCTACAGTGGACATCTTTATAGTTGAATCTGTGGCTGAATGACAGCTTGCTTGGGATGATTTTCTAGAAAAAAAAACTTTTTGATTATTTAGGGGCGTCTGGGTGGCTCAGTCGGTTAAGCATTCGTCTCTTGGATTTGGCTCAGGTCCTGACCTCATGGCTCCTGAGACAGAGTTCCGAATTGGGCTCCCCACTCAGTGGGAGTCTGCTGGGACATTCTCTCCCTCTGCCCCTCCCCCACCACCACGTGCATGTCTGCTCTCTCTCTCTCAAATAAATATGTAAATCTTAAAAAAAAAAAAAAAAAAAAAAAAAAAAAAAAGAATATTCAGAGTGGCCAAAGAATGACTGATCTCTGATCTGTCAGGAATATCAGGCATTATAAAAGGTAAAAAACAAAACAAACAAACAAAAAAAGCACTATTTTTAATACACTGCCATTTAAAATATTTTAAGTTCTATGTCTGTGTTAAGAACTTAAAAGTATCTTTCTAAAAATAATCTACAAAACTATATACCAAACCATAAATCATTGTTACCCTGTGAAATAAGGGATTAGGGAATGCTCTTATTAGTGAAGTAAATGTTTTTGTTTTGTTTTGTTTTAGTCAGAAATCATGCTTAACTTTCTTTCTTTCTTCATTAATCTATGTATTGATTGATTGATTGATTGATTTTATTTATTTGTGAGAGAGAGACACAGAGAGAACACAAGCAAGGGGAGTGGGAGAGGGAGAAGCAGGCTCTTCACTAAGCAGGGAGCCCTATGTGGGGCTTGATCCCAGGACTCTGGGATCATGACCTGAGCCAAAGGCAGGTGCTTAAAATGAGCCAACCAGGTGCCCTTTAACTTTAATAAGAAAAAAAAAAATCAGCATCATTAGCATTTCCTTGACATGACAAAAGTCCAGGGTTTCTGTCCTAGCTCTATTTTTTAACATCAACTTTTAGCAAGTCATAAACTATGAGTGTCAGGTTCCTCATTTGTTAAACAGGGATAATACAAGCTGTCTTATCTACCCAGCAGGATCACTGGGAAGGATAAATGGAATAATGAATGTTAACATGCTTTCAAACTTTACAAAACATTGTACAAATGCCAGGAATACAGGGAACTGAAATAAAAGAGTCACCAAATGTCATCCAAAGAAATGGAAAATAATATTGAATGATTTCTTTCAATCTACTACTTGCATATGGAGACATGGATTCTTCTGACAGCTAAATGTGTCAAAAAGAAATGTCCCCAAAGAGGCTGAAGAAGCTGTCAACCCCTAGAAACAGGTTAATGATGTAAGGAGAGGGTCAGGATGCAGTCCTAAGAAGGAAATAAGTAGACAGCATGATTTAACTCCCATAGAAATCAACCAATCAATCCCTTTTTCACACTTACTCTTGAGTAAGAGTATTGTTCTTGCCAGCTGTCACAGAACTACCTTTACAAGAGTTTGTCCTCACTCTTACTTAAAAAGTTTTGGTTTTATAAGGTCAAAAGAAGAACCCCCAGACATGGCCCGTAAATATACTGGAATATTACTCAGCCACCAGAAAGGATAAATACCCAACTTTTGCATCAACATGGATGGGACTGGAAGAGATTATGTTGAGTGAAGTAAATGAAGCAGAGAGTCAATTATCATATGGTTTCACTTACTAATGGAACATAAGGAATAGCATGGAGGACATTAGGAGAAGGAAGGGAAAAATGAAGGGGGAGATATCGGAGTGGGAGATGAACCATGAGAGACTATGGACTCCAAGAAACAAACTGAGGGTTTTAGAAGAGAGGAGAGTCGGGGAATGGGTGAGCCTGGTGATGGGCATTAAAAAGGCCATGGATTACATGGAGTACCAGGTGTTATACACAAACAATGAATCATGGAACCCTACATCAAAACTAATGATGTACTGTATGGTGACTAATATAATAAAAAATAATAATAATAAAAGGAAGAACCCCCAAGTAGCACTCATTAGCCTATCTGATCTTTGTTGGTAAGGAGAATTTCTCTTTTGTAGAGTAATCCGATTCCAAAAAACAAGGGAAAAGTGACTCATTGGGAGATTACTCAATTTATGTGTAAATTTTTTCTGAAATTTATACCTCAGAGAAACCCTCCACAAGTGTTTTGCTAGCCCACAGCAATAAATACATATAAAAGATTAATGTCCTGAGACAGAGTAAGTAATTTTAAAACTACATATCTTGATTAATACTTTTATTTTTAAATGACCTTGTTATACTTGGCCTCAGGACATTAAACTTTCAGGGAGAAAAAAAGACAGTAATAGTTAATAGATGGCAAGCTTACTAGGCAAAAAACTGTATTATTTTCCACTTTCTGTACCACCTCCAGGCCAGTGGTGGTAAACAAATGTTAAATTATTATAAAACCTGACCTTAAAGGAAAGGCCTATGAAGGGAGAATAGATCATCTTGTAACCTCACCAGGAACATTTATAAGAGTTCTGGTGGTCAGTGCAAGTAACTAAGTTAAATGAAAAAGTAAAAGCCTTCTTGGTGGTAACATCTACCCCAGTTCTTGAACCAACCTTTCAGTTCTCTGGATGTATGAACAATGACCACATCTTCTTTGTGCCCCTGTTGGATCTCTTTCATGAGTGTGCTACGAAGGCAGATACACGAGTTGTATCTCTTCACAAGATCAGCTTTATTCAACCACAAAGCAAGGTTAACATCATTATAAAGCAGGTTCAGAATTCCAAACTCAATAACATTTTAACAGGTGTTTCACTTGGCTTCTTACACAACACACAAAGCAAAGCATGAGGCAAGTCACACAACAGACAAAACAGAAGTAGGAAGTCAAGGAATCAAACACAGAGCCTTCAGTGGCCACTGCCTTTTTGAAGGGGTCAGACATAAAGGGGATCAGTGTCTGAGGAGTCTTGACAGTTTGCTGCAACCCCCCCCCCTTTTTTTTTAAGGATTTAATCAGTCTTGGGCCTTTGCAGACCTCCTCTGTTTCTGCTGGTTATCAGTTCTGAATGCATCGTTACCTGTGCTGGTCTCGGCTGTATCTGGTATTAGCTGCAATGTCCTCGGCTGCTTGCATCTTTGCTTGACCTAGGTCCCTGCTTGACATGGATGAGTCCATCTGGCCCTCTACAATCTCCCATGTCTAGCATAGTATCTGGCACACTCACCAGCATCTCTAAATGTTTATTAAACATACAAAGTATTCCAAAAGTTATGGATTTTTTTCCCCTCTTCCCATGAATGACATTAGAGTGTGGATTCATAGAAACCAAGGGCTTCCTGAAGCTGTCATCTTTTTTTTTTTAAGATTTTATTTTTATTTATTTAACAGAGAGAGAGAGATTACAAGTAGGCAGAGAGGCAGGCAGAGGGAGAGGGGGAAGCGGACTCCCTGCCAAGCAGAGAGACCGATGCAGGCCTCGATCCCAGGACCCCAAGACAATGACCTAAGCCAAAGGCAGAGGCTCAACCCACTGAGCCACCTAGGTGCCCAGCTCTGATCTTTCTTTCTGACTACATATTGTAATTTTGGAGGTGACAGTGAGGCAATGGATTAAATGAGGGAAGGGATGCATGGAAACCAGTGCATGGCTCTTTCTATTTCAGATAATGTCATGGGGTGTGACCAGGAAGACATCACTACCTAATAGCTTACTTAGGAGATAACTTCCATAAGCAAAAGTTTTCATGGATTAAACACTAGCAAAGCAAGTCAGAGGACCAAACATAGGCTCTATCACATTTCAACATAGCTAAAATGAATTTTAGGTATGAATTTATCAGGATTTTCTCTTTTTTTTCTAGGATTTTCTTTATATAGCTAGAACCTCATACCTCCACCATTTGCCCTCATATCTCCATGATGTTCCTATTTATCCATGGAGACATCCACTGAAACACCAACACATCTTTGACTTTCTCCTTCCATTCATTCATTCATTTTGTGAGCATCTGCTATTACATCAGTTTCATGCTATGTTCTAGAGAAGGTGCTGGCAATTCTCTGTTCTCAAAAAATTCATGCCCTAGTCTCCAAGGTATTACCTACTTTAATAACCCTAGTAGTCTTATATCTGTATTTCTCATCTGGTCTATCTTCATGTAACCCATCCCTTACCCAACAGCAGATTTATCTTTCTCTTCAGTGGTATGTGTGTGTACACACACACACACACACACACAGAGTACTTCATAGGCTAGATATTCCTACTATGGCAGGCACTGTTAGTAATGCATAAGTATCTGACAGAACCTTGATTATTTTAAGCAGAAAACCTCATACAATTCATAACTTTCCCTGAAGCCTTGCATATACTCTCTTCCCAACCATGCCTTCTGTTTCCCTCCCTTCTACTGTCAAGCTCATCTACTTATTGCCACCAAAATGATGGACCATGAGCTCTGTGCCTTTGGTTCTTTTTCCCCCTTTTACTGGATATAAGCCCTCTTCCTTTTTTTTTTTTTTTTTTTTTTTTTTGCCTAGATACCTAACTCTTACCCTCTTATAAGGGCAGGGTTGCAGGATAGAAAAACCATGAGCTTCTCCACCACGTTGACCTAGGTTTAAATCCTAGCTCCTCTGCTAACCAACAATCTTGGATCTTAGTTTCCATGCTCTTCAGTTTCCTCGTTCATAAGATAAAGTTGAGAATATTTACCTGGTAGGGTAGTTTGAGCAACGTTAGCAAATTGTAGACCAAATCTGGTCCACGGCCAATTTTTATAAGCTTTATTACAACACAGCCAACATATTCTACATTGTGGAACAATACCTATGTGTTGTCTATGACTGCCTTCATGTTACAACAGAGAGCTGAATAGCTGTGGCAGAGACCCAGTGGCCTGCAAAGTCAAGATTCATACTCTGACTTTAAGTGTCGAGTAGCAAAAGAGGAAATGTATGTTAAGAGCCTAGCATAGCACCCGCAGGGAGTCCAATCCTCAGTAAAGGGCCATGGTGAATCATGGATGGAAGGGCATCAGGCAGGCATAACTGCTAAGCCAGAGATCAATGAACAAGCCGCTGATGGGTCTTCCAAGAAGTTATTACAGATATGGAGAGAGTGGGGCTTTTCAGATCAAGAAACAATTTGGTCAGACACTTCTCCAATAAAGACATACAAATGGCTATCAGACACATGAAAAAATGTTCATCATCACTAGCCATCAGGGAGATTCAAATTAAAACCACATTGAGATATCACCTTACACCAGTTAGAATGGCCAAAATTAGCAAGACAGGAAACAACATGTGTTGGAGAGGATGTGGAAAAAGGGGAACCCTCTTACACTGTTGGTGGGAATGCAAGTTGGTGCAGCCTCTTTGGAGAACAGTGTGGAGATTCCTCAAGAAATTAAAAATAGAACTTCCCTATGACCCTGCCATTGCACTCCTGGGTATTTACCCCAAAGATACAGATGTAGTGAAAAGAAGGGCCATTTGTACCCCAATGTTTATAGCAGCAATGGCCACGGTTGCCGAACTGTGGAAAGAACCAAGATGCCCTTCAACGGATGAATGGATAAGGAAGATGTGGTCCATATATGCTATGGAGTATTATGCCTCCATCAGAAAGGACGAATACCCAACTTTTGTAGCAACATGGAGGGGACTGGAAGAGATTATGCTGAGTGAAGTAAGTCAAGCAGAGAGAGTCAATTATCATATGGTTTCACTTATTTGTGGAGCATAACAAATAGCATGGAGGACATGGGGAGATGGAGAGGAGAAGGGAGTTGGGGTAAATTGGAAGGGAAGGTGAATCATGAGAGACTATGAACTCTGAAAAACAATCTGAGGGGTTTGAAGTGGCGGGGGGGGTGGGAGGTTGGGGTACCAGGTGGTGGGTATTAGGGAAGGCACAGATTGCATGGAGCACTGGGTGTGGTGAAAAAATAATGATACTGTTATGCTGAAAATAAATAAATGAAAAAAAAAAGAAACAATTTTGTCTGTGCCATGGGAATAGGATCTTGTCTCAGGGCAAATTAAAAAAAAAACAACTAAGCTTATAAGAGACTAATGAATAACACAGCATAAACCTGTTGACAGGAAACCTTTGGCATTCTTGGAAAGAAAAGTCCTTTCAACTAACTGGAAGTAACTTTATTTAAAAGACAGTAACATGACATACTAAGAGATCATTGTTTTCGTTAAGGAAAGAATTTGCATCCTGCATGTACAGAGAAACAAGATACTTAGTGAGCAAACCTGTTAAGCACCTATGCACATCTCAGTGAGACTTTTATTCTTCTACTATCACCTGTTGTTAAATCGTATTGTAGAATGTGATAGGGACTTTATTGCTAAGTGAAGAACTATCTCCTTCTCTCCAAAAATAAATGTAAAAATGAACTAAACACCAAATGATCATACTGTGACAGAAGTAAAAATAAAGGAAAATCAAGGGATGTGATATTTCTTAGCCAAAATAAGAGAGTTTTCTGTTACCTGAAAAGTGGAACTTCCTAATATAAAGGCTCATTCTAATTTTTCTAATGGGGAAAACCATATTCTACACATGAGGGAAATTACTCAGTAAGAAAAAACATTGGCTATAAGGGTATTTGCAAATTTGAGAAGGAAGGAAGGAGGGGGGAGAGAGGAAGGAAGAAACTCCTAACCAATTCTTGGAGAACAGGTTCTGGTGAAATATTTCCCAAAACTGTTTCATTAAGTGTAATCCTAAAATATTCTCTGCCAAGAAAAAAGGATCTTACAGTCAAATACATTTGGGAAATGCTTCATATCCACCCTCTCTTGGAGAAGCACCATGAATACTAGCATATCCAATGCCCTCAAGAGCTAGTAGGGAAAAAAAAAACTTAACATAATTTGACTTGACCCAGCATTTTTTCAAACCTGTTTCACCACTGTGACCTTTTAAACATAATGTCTATAGCAGACATAAAACATACCAACAGGATAATCTCAAAATATATGCAGAATTCCATATTTTTTTTTACTTTTTATTTATTTTCAGTATAACAGTGTTCATTATTTTTGCACCACACCCAGTGCTCCATGCAATCCGTGCCTTCTCTAATAACCACCACCTGGTTCCCTCAAACTCCCACCCCCTGTCCCTTCAAAACCCTAGGGTTGTTTTTCAGAGTCCATAGTGTCTCATGGTTCACCTCCCCTTCCAACTTCCCCCAGCTCCCTTCTCCTCTTCATCTCCCCGTCCTCCATGTTATTTGTTATGCTCCACAGATAAATGAAATCATATGATAATTGACTCTCTCTGCTTGACTTATTTCACTCAGCATAATCTCGTCCAGTCCTGTCCATGTTGCTACAAAAGTTGGGTATTCGTCCTTTCTGATGGAGGCATAATACTCCATAGCATATATGGACCACATCTTCCTTATCCATTCATCCGTTGAAGGGCATCTTGGTTCTTTCCACAGTTCGGCAACCGTGGCCATTGCTGCTATAAACATTGGGGTACAAATGGCCCTTCTTTTCACTACATCTGTATCTTTGGGGTAAATACCCAGGAGTGCAATGGCAGGGTCATAGGGAAGTTCTATTTTTAATTTCTTGAGGAATCTCCACACTGTTCTCCAAAGAGGCTGCACCAACTTGCATTCCCACCAACAGTGTAAGAGGGTTCCCCTTTTTCCACATCCCCTCCAACACATGTTGTTTCCTGTCTTGCTAATTTTGGCCATTCTAACTGGTGTAAGGTGATATCACAATGTGGTTTTAATAATTCCATATGTTTTTAAAAACTGTGTTCCTGTCCACAATTGATCAGGCTTGAATCCAGTGAGCATCCAATTGAGGTTCATGTTCTGCCACTATCATCAAACACTTAATAATTCTCTACTTGTTCTCAACTAAATAAAGATTATAAAAACTATACTTCTTGTCATTTTTATCTTTCCACTTTCCTCTCATTTTTCATAATTTATAAGAGCAAATGAAACGAAATAGTCAAATAGCCTCGCTCAAACTCTGTCCAGGCTAAAAACAGCACCATTTCAGAAACTGAACTAATGGCAGAATGTGTTGCCATATTTATTTGTAACTAATGTGTGAAAGTGTGAATTTCTCCAAAGCCAAACATGCCAACACTGAGAACCTCTATATAAGATAGAGAAGGAGCTCAAAGATGTAGTCAATGGTCCTGAAATTTCAGAAAAGTCTCCAGTAAAAAAAAAAAAAAAAAGAGTCTGTCTTGGGCTAAAATTCACAGATAAACAACCAACCCACAGGGGAACAGGGAACTTGGCAGGAGGGTCTTAAGGCAAAATGAATAAAGGGTCACAAAACATTTGGATGCTTTCATGTAACTGCTGGATCAAGTATACAGCTCGTATCAACTGTTCCATATTGAGATTATATTAACATTTGATGTTGGAATGTTTATACCCCTTATATACAATTAAATTCTAGCTTCCATTTATGGGATAAGTCACAGGAATAAAAAGTGCAGCATAAGGAATATAGTTAATGAAATTGTAATAGGGATATATATGGACAGATGTAGCTATACTTGTGATGAACACAGCAGAATTCATAAACTGGTCAAATCACTTTGTTGTACACCTGAATTTAAAGTAAATAATGTAAACTCAAAAAAATAAATTAAAAAAAATAGCTTAGGCATTGTGATACTGTGATTTATCATAAGAAATACGTATTCGGTCCTGTTCCCTTTTCTCGCACAGAGCTCTTAAAACCCTTAGAATTTCCTAAGTGGTGAAAACCACAAAACTGTCTTTCATCTCTGAGAAACAAACTGAGGGTTTTGAGGGATGGATGGATGAACCTGGTGGTGGGTATTAAGGAACAGATGTATTTCATGGAGTACTGGGTGTGGTACATAAACAATGAATCTTGGAACACTGAAAAAAAAAATTAAATTAATTTAAAAAAATAAAATTATGCAGCAAAAAAAAAAATCCAAAACACAAAAACTGTCTTTTGTTATGCTGATAAGATGACTTTCACAAAGCACCTAAGGTAATGGAGTCTGGTGGCCAGAAGAACCAACCTTGAGATTAGAAGACTACAACCTTCAGCCCCATGCCCCTGACCTCCAGAGGTCGAAGGGCTAGAGTCTAAATCATTCCCCATTGGCCAGTGATTTAATTAATCATACCTATGTAATGATCCCTCCATAAAAAACCAAAAATAGGGTTCAATGAGCTGCTGGGATGGTGAACACCTGGAGGTGCTCCAAGAGAGCTGTCCTCAGAGCTCCAAAAGAAGTTCTGCACCATTTTCCTATGACCTTGCCCAGGCATCTCTTCTGTCTGGCTGTTCCTGAGTTACATCCTCTATAATACACTGGATGATCTAGTAAGTACAGCGTTTCTCTGAGTTCTATGAACTTTACTCTAGCAAACTAATTAATTGAACTCAAGGAGGAGTCTTGAGAACCTCTGATTTACAGCCAGTTGGTTAGAAATATAAGGAACAACCTGGATTTGCAATTGGCATCCCGAGTTGGAGGGGGTCACTGGAACCTCCAATCTACAGCAGTAGGTCAAAAGCAAAGGTGATAGCATGGGCTTGTACTTGGCATCTGAAGTACAAGGGGAATGGGGATGGAGGGGCAGTTTTGTAGGACCAAGCCTTTTCCCTATGGGATCTAATGCTCTCTCCAAGTCTACAATTAGACTGTATCAGAATTGAGATGAATTCTAGGACACCCAGCCAGTGCCCGAGAACTGTTTGTTTTATGTATGGGGACATCCCCCCACACTCACATTTAAATTGGATTTAGGAACCCACATCATGGGCATGCATTCTCCATACCAGGTGACTTCATGTTCATGTTTCATGCTCAGATTGCCCCTCTCCCAGGCATCTAAACCCTAAGTTTCTGCTTTTTTAGATGTACTCATGCAATTCTCCTGAGATGGCCTCCATCCCTTCTGGGCACAGAGCTTCATGGCCACCTGCATTAGACTGCTACTATCCTAAAATGTGCTCTGGCTGTCTGCACAGAAACTTTCCAAAAGCCCCAGGTTGATCATCTCATGTGGGGAACACAGAATTCACATTTTTTAGGTTTTACCTGTCCAGCATTACCAGCGTTTCCCCATAAGTCACCAAACAGGATAAAAATTAAATGGTAGCTGTAGACAAGGTGAATCACTAACTAGTACACCTGAAATTAATGTAACATTGTGTATCAACTATACTCAAATGAAAAAAAATTGTATCTGTAACGGTAATATAATAGATCCAATAATTAAGGAGTATTTCTAATAAACACATTTGCTCTAATTCTGCTCACAAAACTGTAATTGGACTTTGATCCCCATTCCATACCTGCATTCACTTTTCCTTATTCCTTACCCAGTGGCTTCCTGGTGAGCCCCTCACATTGCTCTGAAGGAGTTCCTTCAAACAGTATATGGGACATGCTGTTTCCCCTCACTTGCTCCATCTCCCTGTGGTAAAGACTATTATTGCCCAAGAGCCACCCTATTCATGTCTAAGTACTGGTAAGTCCACTTCAAAGCTACAGAAATTGTGGACAAAGCACTCTTATCAGTGCCAAAGCCTCCAGCTCCAGCTTTGGAGCTGTGGCATCTGCCACAGCTTTGGAGCTGTGGCATCTGCCACAGCTTTGGAGCTGTGGCATCTGCCCAGGTTAAGAGTCTTTCCATATCCCAGAATTTAAAAAAAAATATATATATATATATATATATATATATATATATATATATATTTAATGTATTACAGCCTGAAGGCACTATATTAAATTCAGTATCATCCCCTTTTATTTTCTCCAAATCTGAGGGATTGCTCATGGATAGGGTAATGGTGCATCCTGGTTTGCCCCCAAATAGTCTTGTGTTGACTTAAACATTAATAGTGTCCCATTCTCAAAGGTGCTCTGGTTTGGGTAATAAATTACAAAGTCCCCCTAGCCACACAGTCCTCTTTATTTCATTCTCTCAGCCTCTTAACTCTCAAGTAGGCTCATGCTAATGTATTTCTGTACTGATATTCAACTTCTATAAACATACCTTGGGATATAAAACTGGGTACCAGTTCCAGTATTACATAAACATTAACATCTGTTTAAATCTCAGTGTTAGTTCTCTTTATTCAGTTTTACATATTTTCAATCCAAATAATCTGTTACCTAAAAATAGCAATATGAAATGATACTCAGTTACCCAGTTTAACTGAGCTGTTTTATTCATGTTTTCACAGTATGATCATATAAGTAAACAGTACAGATTCTAGCAATGATACTTACATGATTGGTTTTCCCATGACATTTTCTCAAATATGCATTTCACCATTTCATATATCCTAGTAACAGTCATGAAATCATAATCAAAGGGCAGTGATAACCCAAGACTGTATAAGTACATATGGCTTTGGAGGTTGTGTTGATTTCAGGATTTCCCATGAAATAGACTACCAGTGCAAAACAAACTAAAAATATCCTTGAAGTATTGCATTAGGTTAAATATAAACCTATAAGGGTTTTACTGAGTGATTCACTTAAGTCATGGTTTCTCCATGGGGGCACAACATACGGGGCCAGATAATTACACAATTTGTATCCCCAGCTATTGCCAAATGTCCTCTGGGAGACAAAATTGTTCCTGGCTGAGAACCACTGGAGTAAAATGGCTGCAGGGTAGAACAGAGCCCTGACGTGTCTTCAAACAGCTGCAGAACCGTATTGAATTTGTATTATCTCCTTTGCTGAGGGTCAATGTATTTCATATCAAGAGATGTCTGCTGAGCACCTACTATGTACAACATACTTTTCTAATACTTCAACAGATTAAAAAAGCAAGCCTGAAATAGGGCTCCTTCCTTTAAAAACTTCAATAGATAAAATACCTCTGAAGTAACTGATTTTATTTCAATTCTAAATGTGTTTAATACACTTTGGGAAACTTGATTTATTTACTGAACATTTAAGTGAGGATCTATTGCAATATTTTGTTAGCAAGTATTCTAAACAGAATGGTTTGAAATAAATCAAAAGCATACAATTGACACATATTATTCCATTAACAAATATTTGATAAATGAATAAAGAAATCCATAGAAACTGCTACAAGGAAGGCTTCAAACATACTTCAGAGGAGAGGGATTTTCTTCTAGGTTAAAACACAAGACAGAAATGCTGGTCCTTTTCCAGGGATCAAGAAAGGGCTTACAGAAAACCCCATACTTTAGCTTAGAATTTATGATATTTTTCTTCGGAGCTGGGGATATTAAACTCACACAAGTTGGAGAGTTCTGACACAAAGCCTGAGGATAGCCAGGTGGATTGGTTGAAATCTGGTCTTTCAGAAGAAGGCCACAGATGTACTCTTCTGGGCCCAAACACAGATAACACAACTATAGTGAGA
Organism: Mustela lutreola; assembly: GCF_030435805.1. NCBI lineage: Eukaryota > Metazoa > Chordata > Mammalia > Carnivora > Mustelidae > Mustela > Mustela lutreola. The sequence goes on along the minus strand of NC_081296.1, from coordinate 115,511,681 downwards.
GAATTGGCCTGGAAGGCGGGAGACCTTGATGCATTCTGATACTAAAATGCAATCTCTTGAGTCATTTAAAACCTGAATATGCTTTCCCTATATAAAATAAGAATTATGTATTCTCAGTCTACCTCAAATTCAGTTCTGTAAATGAAAACATGAACTGAAATTGGCTGTGTAAATGTAAGTTGTTAATGATCTATAAAACTTAGTACTTGTACTGAATGTCTGCTTGGGTTGACTCCAGCTCTGAAAAATCCATGATTTTACTATAAAGCTTGCTCTTGTCTCCAGAAGAGCATGTATATTTATGAAAGAATAATAGACAGGTATCAACCTCCTAAGATTCATGGATTGTCTTTCCTAAGCAGGCTAGCTTGAGATCTAAACAAAATGATCAAGTGATATTTTTTTGTAGGGGGCAAAAGGAACTGCAAATGAATGTCAGGGTCTTCATGGGACCTGAGGAAAACCACACTTGAGTTTCAACATTTAGGTGGAAAATGTGTCCATAAAAATTTTTTTATTCTAACCTGTCAATATAGATACTAAAGAATCATAAGCCAGGCCTTAGCGCCCTGCGTATGGAATGGGCCACAAGATGCATTTCATCTCATCCAGCCAAGCTGTGCTTGAGTGCAATGGAGAAACCCTGCTGGCTTTGACCGCTGGGATCTGACTAGCCCAAACACTCCTGGGTCTGCCTTCCACCATGTTGTCCACACCTGGCAGATAAACCAGTGCCTCTTCTTTGGGTAGTAAAGATTTCTTTCTCAGCAAAGAGGAAACCACTAATCCTGGGATTGGACACAGAGCAAAAGGCAGCCTATTTATAGAGTAAGACAATCAACATGCATTTAAATTCATTCTCAGGAAACATACTAATGGTAGCAATACTACTATCTTCTGTGTAGTATTTTACAGTATCCTGACATACTCTTTTTCATTTTTAATGAGATGAAACTCAGTGAAATGAATTCTTTTAACTTAATATGTTTTGCTGTCCACTAAGAGCAGACTCTCAACTTTGTGATACCCTGCCAATTTTTCCTAAAGGAAACCAGTCCCCTGAAAAGCACCAGAAGCTAGAGGAATATTGATAGATTTTAAAAATTGTTCTGAAGGCTGATTTAAATCTCAGTCAAAATCAGGTTTCTACTTCCATCTGTTCTTCAGGATTCATAGAAAGCAAGGGTGCCAGTTGGACTGGAAAGTTCTAGTGTAAAATGAAATTTTCTTGCTAAAAACCTAGACTTCGTAGCCTGTCAGCAAACATAAGGTTTAGATATTTTGTGAAAATATTTCCCCAAAATAGCCAGAGTACCCTGCTTCAGAAATGTTTGAGGAAAATGAAAGAAATCGGTCAGGGAAGTTTGTGACCATGAAGAATGAGACATTTTCTGTACGTTTCTTGATGTGTCTAATCTTGGACCCATCCCCCCTGTTTCCTTCTCTCTCTCATGCATTTGCTTTCTTCTTTCTGATGCAGCAGAATGGGGGTACATTGGGGGGTACATCTATATTTAGTATTTACTTTGTATAAATGGGAATCTGCAACCTCCTCGTATTTTGCAAGAATGATTCATTTCTTGTTTTCTTACTTTTGTTGTTAATCGGAGACTGACCACATGGAAGCCTTGTGCACAAACTATGGTTCCACTCCAGGCTGAATATCCATTTAGGTAAGAGATACGCTAGTGAGGACAATTCTGAAACCACAATATTTTAACTCAAATGTTTAACTGAAAATACTAAATGGTGAACCACCACGTTTTGGGGATTTTCATGGAAGCTTTTCAAAACACAAAATTGAATTAAACAAAACAAAACAAAACAAACTAATCCCTTGCTCATTTTAAATAGTTATTATGACAGTAATTGGGCAATAATTTTATAGATACACTACCACAAAATATTTATTGAGTTTCTATTTGCCAAGAACTCATGTCCTGGGGATAAAAATAGTATCTACACACAAAAAAAAACATGATCTGATGGTGAGACAAGTCACATAGCTCAAAAGTTTAATGTAAACACAAACTTAATAGGAAAAATCATAAGAAGTACTTAAAATATTACTTGAGGTATTACCATAGTTGAGTTCAGAAAATAATTTATGGGGGCAAATATCTACATAGAAGGAAGATTAAAACATGGATCTGAAAGTTAGCTAACCTCTGTCCAGGAAGAAGAAAAAGGAAATCACTTTCCAGATGAGGAAGTCTACAGTCTAATTCCAAGTAAGTGTATACTGTGCACTGTGCCACACCCTTTCCTAGGTCATGGCCCACCAGCATAGACAGAACAGGTATAATTCCCTGCCCTGGAAGAGTCAGTAGTCTGGTCCCCCTAAAACATGGCTAAGGCAAGCATGGGAAAGAGTCAACAAATGAGCAAGAAAAAGTAGAAAGGTCCCGTAAGGACAGGGCAGGGAATAAAAATAAATGGGTACATGGGGTTGAGATAGTAGACGGTCTGGTACAAGCCTGTTCCCAAAGGTCTTAGGATCGGGCAAATCTCAATAATGTGACAATCCTGCTATCATCCTGACCCCTTAAATGTGTTGCACAATTTTCACTAAGTGAAAATAAACAAGAACAGTAAGAAATTAGAAAGAAATCATAAAAGAGCACTGGAATTGGGTCAGAGAGGCACAGTTTATGCTCATTTCCCAAATCTGGTTTCATCAACTTTGTCTGTCCTCCTGCTTCTCACTGAAGTGGAATCAACTTGGTCTGCATTTGAATCCCGGTTCTCACTAGCTCTGTTAACACACCAAGTTCACTGAGCCTCAGTCCCTGTACCGTAAATGAACACAAAGACACAGTGGCCGTGAGGATGAAATAAGACAACGGATATAATGAGCACCTGGCAGAGGAAGGTGCTCAGTTTGTGCCCTTGCTCCTCATCATCCCCTCCCTCCGTCTTTAATCAGCAACCAGCCTTGAGAAGTACATTTACCCCTACCCTACCGATGCCTCAAATTTTTGTCCAGGTTCACTGAACTCTAGGAAATATCTCAGCTTTGACAACCAAATTGCTACACTTGAACTGTATCCCACACAAGCAATAAAGTGCAGTCACAGATTTGTGAGCACAGGACTGATTTGTTCTCCCTTGTTCCTCTTTGCGTATTTCATACTCTCATATAGCAGCTCTGTGGGAGCATAGAAAGCACAAGGGAGAGATGGTGAAGACAGTTCTGAGCCTCCTGAGCCCAGACGTTGAATCATGGGTTTGAGGAATAGGTAGTAAAATAACGTGCTCCATGTTATACTGTAAGGCATGGAGCCAAAACTCAGAACAACCATCAGCTGCTTTTAATGCTTCTGGGCTCTGCCCCCCATGCCCTACTGTTTGTTTAGAAATGGGTCCTCATTCGGGCCTTAACTTCATCAGTGCTTTACCACTCCCAGAGTACCTGCATTTTGAATCCCATCGTGTATTATAAAACAAGTTTATGTTTAAGGACGTTCAAGGGTTATAAGAGACAAGGAGGGTTTTGTTTTGTTTTGTTTTTTTAATAAATGGAAGAAACAACATGGAACTGCTCTGAAATTAGATGACAAAGAGAAAGAGAAAGTAAGTTACCTATCTCCACCAAGGCTAAGGTTTGCCTTGGGGCACCCGTTGAGATGTGTGGATTCCTGGAAAGTGTGTTCCCTCCTCAAAATCCCCCCTACACTCAAGCAGTGTATATAACTGGGAACTGATATAGAAAATAACCTCTCCCCCTTAATTGATGATAATCACGCCATTAGTACTTTAGTGGGTAACGGGGGCGGGGGGGATGTGGGGGAAAGCTAGTAGTTCAATAAAATCTTAATAGCTTTTCTTGGCTCCAGGTGCAACTCCTATAGAGGCCACAAATCTCAAAGTAGCGGCCCTATTGATCCTGGACTCAGTACAAACCTTCAGGATACAGTAAAGAACTGATGAGCTTGGAATCTTGTCAGTTTTTTTTTTCTTTTCTTAGAAGTCAAAAAGGATTAACTAACAACTGTGACACATTTGAAAAGATATAATACTGAAATCTAACACTATTCTTCATATTTTCTGCTCTACATTAAATTTCTCCGAAAATACTTTTCAAAAATGTCAATTTTAAATATATATATATATATATATATATATATATATATTCCACAATCATAGGAGTAGCAAAGCATTGACAATGAAATTTTAAAAATTCAGTAAAAATATAAAAGTGTTTCTGATTTTTAAAATTAAGACAATGTCTAATAGCCCTGATCCAGGCTTAAGAGAACCACGTGTAGGTTACTGGCTAGGTTCTGTCAAATGTCTTCAGGGACGTATTTTCATTATTTCCTTCAACTTAAACTCTGATTGTTGTTCATTATCATATCCCAGTAGAGGGGAGGGAGAAGTTTCTCCTCTTTTGTTACCAAAGACTTGGGCTCCCAAGACTGCAGTTGTAGATTCAGCTGAATAATGATGGGACATGACCAAACAAACAATTGAAGTCAGCTGAATTTTTGAAGCCTCAATGGGTCCTTCCTGTCTTTTCCTCCAATTCATAATTTCCTGCAGCCAACATTTCTTTCTGCTTGCTTGCCTCCACTATGATATCTAGATATGAGACAGTCAGCAAGAAATATTTATCTTTAAAAAAAATTAAAACTATAAAGAACCTACGATTTTCAAGTGAGCAGTCATGAAAATTGCTAATAGTACCCAAGACCAAGGCCAAAGTATCAGAAAATGACTGTGGGAAAAAGGGATAATCCCCAAATTACAAAATCTGGGGTATATTATCTTGTGCGTTAACAAATAGCAACTCTTGATAAGTGGGTAGTTTTAGAACCTATGAGGAACACAGCAACAAACCCATTCACAAAGGATGTACTGCTCCAACTTGTGCCACACCTGAATGGCTATGTGATAATTTACTGAAGAAATCTAGTACAATTTTTTTTATATAAAAGCTTACATTATATTGTAGGTTAATATTAAATGTTCTACAAAATTTTCTTCATTTTAAATGAAATGTATAAAACTTAATGTCTAAATGGGGACTAGGGGATCATGTGTTAACATACCGGCAAAGTCGACCTTCTGCACCAAGATTTAGCTAATGATACTTAACCATCCAGCATACCCTCAAGTTGACCATTCCTTGTGAAATACTTCTGAAGAAACCATATGCCATAAATTAATCTGTAGGCTTTAGCAGAGGGAAGAAAAGTACACTGGAATCATTAAATCTGGATTGAGGTCTCTATCCTGTGTGACCTTAGGAAAGTCATTTAACTTCTCCAGAACTCAGGTCGTTCCTTCATAGTATGGGAGAATTGAACAAGAGGTCCAGTCCCAGAGCTGTGTGAGTCTCTGGCTTGGGGAGATACAAGGCAAAGAATCCTGAGGATTGGCATATTTGAGGAAAGAGCATGTATCAACATGACGCAGTCACTACCAGAGAGAAAGCTGCCTCGGGCTGATTATGCAACTCTTCCTAATGTCTCCAATAAAGCCTCTTGCCAGTGCCCCTGTGGTCCTAGATGCAATAAAAAATGTCATCAGCTAGCAAGCTTCAGAGGTTATATAATATTACACATGCCGAGTCCAAACCTTCTCTGTCACAGCCAATGGGAATTTCTGGGACTTTAGGGTAAAGAGCAAACACTCAGCATATATCTAAGAAGCACGGTGTGATAGGGCAGGCACTAGATCTCGCGTGCTAATTGCTATGAAAGTGTACTTTCTTCCCCCAACATTCTGGTTGAAACCTACAGACAATGAATCTGACATACGTAGACTCTGCCCTCAAAAAATTTCGTCCAGACAAGAAGACCTGGACACACTAGTCCATAGGATATCTATCAGCAGAGGGCTTTGCATCAATGCTATGGAACACAGAGGTGAAATATGTACTCTGGGAAATCAAGGTGAGCTATCGGGAGGAGGTGACAATGAAGCTAAGCCTGGATTATGCCTGGTCAAAGGCACACTCACTTTCAATAAAATAAATTTTTTATGGGCCAACTGATGTCTGCAAAATTTCTCGTGAGGCTTTACTGATAGAGAATTCATAATAAGCACAGCTAATAAACCAAACAGAATAAGAACATGTTTATTTTTTAGGTGAAAAAGTCTTCATTTTTTTTTTAATTCTAAGCATCTTAGTGTTTTTTTACTTCTCCCTTCCCCCGCCCCTCACTCTACAATGTGAACAGAGTGGCAGGACAGAGTTGGGGCGATGGTGGAGAATAGGCAGAAAAGTTGGGATCTGACAATCACAGCAGGTGGTGAAGACTGGGCAGCAATCCAGTCAGTGCCTTACAGGTATAGCTTCTTCCGTTCCAGGTTTGAGGAGGCATCAATTAATAACCAAGCACTTGACAGTATTTAATAAGCATTACTTAATAATTAAAGGGACTTTTGAGTGTCTCTTTCTGTTATATAAAGTACATTTAGATAGAGCAGAACCTAAAACCCATGCTCCTCAGGAAAGATGTGCAAACAGGAGATGTGTCTAGGAGCTTCAGAGAGTATTGTTTTTCCATGTGTGAGCAAAGAAAACAGAGTACAATGAGAAGATGGAAGAAATTAGTAGCTTAAGGAATGTCACTGAGAATGCTTTGCTAAAACAGACTTCTAATGCTACACAACACAGAATAATCTTTAGGGATCCCTCCGTTCACTTGTTTCCTAACTTTTATTCAAATAAAGCTTTAACAAGAACGCCAATAACCAAATCCAATAAGAAAATCTGTCTTGGATCAAGCTGTGGGATGGACCTAAAACTCTCCCCAAAACTCAACCTCCTTTTTTCATGTCCAAACTATCCTAAAACATCATTATAACCATGGGGATCAGTAGATTTCAATTTGAAAAACAATCACATGGTTTACACCTCTCCTTTTAAGAATGAAGCTGTATACTCCCTTATTTAGACATTTTATTTCATTTTCAAGAAATTGGACTTTAGCTTGCCTAAAAATCAATTGTACCAGTCAACTTCTGTTTGGTTGTAAAAATCCGAGCATTCTGGGATAATCAGCTAATTATGAAATCTTTCTTCCTTACCGGGAGAAGTAACTTGACTAAAATAATGAGAGAATAAGCATGGAATCCAGATATCCTGGCTCAGGCCACTCTGCTCTGTTGCCTCTGCCCAGAACATAAATCAACGACAAGCATGCACATTCATCTATAAATTGTACATAGTGTGTTTTTTCTAATCTATAAATTCCTACAAAAATTAAGAATTAGAGGATTAGGGGCACCCAGGTGGCTCAGTCAGTTAAGCATCCAACTCTTAATTTTGGGTCAGGTTATGACCTCAAGGTCATAAGATCGAGCCCTGCATAGGGCTCTGTGCTCACCGTGGAGTCTGCCTGAGATTCTCCTTCTCCCTCTCCCTTCCCCCGCCTTGTACAGGCCTGCTCTTGAGCTCACACACACACACTGTCTCTGTAAAATAAATACATAAATAAAATTTATTTAAAAAAAAAAAAGAATTAGTGGATTCTATGAGACAGGTCTTTTTGGTTGAGGCTTAAGACTCAGATGGAAAAAAAGTGCATAAGTAGTAAACACCCAATGACACAGTCCTCACACACAACTCCTGCTAAAAGTTCACATAGACTCACTCATTCTTGTTAAATAAGGCAGGGCATTAAAGCATACGTTATTTTTTTCTACCATATTTGTCTGGAGCAGAGACTTCAGATACCTACAGCTAGGTTTGAGTTCTTGACTAGTCAGTTTTCACTTTACACAGAAGAAAGAACTCTGCCATCTGAATCAAAAAAAGGTATTTATCCATACACTATGGAGTACTATGCCTCCATCAGAAAGGATGAATACCCAACTTTTGTAGCAACATGGACAGAACTGGAAGAGATTATGCTGAGTGAAATAAGTCAAGCAGAGAAAGTCAATTATCATATGGTTTCACTTATTTGTGGAGCATAACAAATTGCATGGAGGACAATGGGAGATGGAGAGGAAAAGGGAGTTGGGGTAAATTGGAAGGGGAGATGAACCATGAGAGACTATGGACTCTGAAAAACAACCTGAGGGTTTTGAAGGGGTGGGAGGTAGGAGGTTGGGGGATCCAGGTGGTGGGTATTAGAGAGGGCACAGATTGCATGGAGCACTGGGTGTGGTGCAAAAATAATGAATACTGTTACACTGAAAAAATTAAAAAATATTTTTTAAAGAAAGTATTTATTGAAGGATATAGGTATAAGATTCACAATTATACAACTTAAAAAAAGGGGGGGGGTACCAAATATTGACCACTACTTGGGATGCTCACAGTATCATCACTGCTAGATGCTGCCCTAATTCCAGTCTCACCTATCTTTTCTATTTGTGCTGCACACTCCAGATTCACCCTTCCAGGGTAGAAACCTCCAACTGGCTAAGCTTTGGTTATGTACCCATATCTGGCTACCTTGGAACAAGAAGAGGCCTTCTGGCTTCACGCTTATAACCACATAATGAGAGATTTCCCCACTGTCAATAAGAACATTCAGAGGCTAGGCAGCCAGAAAATGGCAAATGTCACATTACCCAAATGTTAGGAGTCAAAGATTACACTATTAGCCATTTAAACTAGATGAAGATAGATGACAGTAAGAAAGAAGTAAAAGTTCAAATGAGGAAAGAGTGGAAATTCTTGGGCCATAGAGAATAAAAGGAAAGATGCTTAAGGGCTTCAGTGTATTCATTCTGCTGAACACTTTTTATCCAAAGTATGTTCTATAAAATACATCCTCTCTCAAGAGCTACTCATCACGTACGCCCATTTTGGAGACAAAAACCCGAGTTAGTCAATACATTAAAAGCTTATCTCAATTAACATTTCACAAACTTCTTTACCTCTGAGCCCTCGACACCCACAGAATCAGTTTTCCAAAGGGCATACTTTGAGAAATGCTGTTTCTAATGAAAGAAGCAACCTCTTTAATGTTATGAACTATTTTTTTTAATATTATGAACGATTTGGGGCCATTTCACAAGAGTTAAGATTTTTCTGGTTAGGAACAGAAGACCTTCTCAAGTACTCAATCCTTGAAGTAACTTTAGCGATGATCATTTTTCAATCTTTGATAATATAAAAGCTATAGCTGTTTGCTCTAGATCAGATAACAGATTTTACAAAAATAATGGCAGGTAAGAACTTTGATTCCATTTTGAGGGTCACATTTAATGGTCAATAGTTAAGTGGTGACTCTTCTCCCAACTCAATTAGCACAATTTGAGAAAATATCAAAAGCCTCCACGAAAAGGAGATGGAAATTATAGGAAAAATGTTGGGGCTTTGGCTGGATATGGAAATCCTATGCTCCATTCCCATGGATATAGGATTTCTGGGTCCTCCTTTCTCTAGCATGCCAGAGCCCACATGCCCTACATCCAAACAGCTCTGCCAGATTCCATGATGTCCATTTCTGTGTAATCAAGAACGTGACAACTGAGAGCATGAGACAAAACTGAAATCACTTCCTTTCATTTACCCCCTTTAATTAAATGGAGATGAAAAAAATTATTTCTTAGCATGAGCAGAGTCTGAAAGTGAGAGGTATCAAGTGTTTTATCACATCCAGCCGGTGACTCTGTACTTGGCTTTGTATCCAGGCAGCAGATTATTGTAGCTTGCCCGACAAACATGATTAATAACTCAGCCAGAGCTTTTGTACTGGATGTAGTGTTTGCCAAAAATGGCAGAACTCAGTGGAGAAGGGGCACTACAGTGACAGTTACTTCCCTGACACATGACCCTTCTTTGTAATTAAAAACCAAACTCAATTATGTAGCAAACATTCAATGACATAAGTCTTCCCCTCCCTCCTTTAAGTGATGATTGCTGATGCTGCAATTATTTCCACAGCTCTAAAATAAAGCCAAAGGAAATATGGTGATCTATCAAACTGTAGTCTCCACATTCAATGCCTGCAACCCCAGAACCTTGTCAGGCAGTGAACCTTTATTGCTGTGCATGGTAAGTATGAGACACTATGTGCCTTTGGAAGTGGGTGGAGAACAGAGAAGCCATGAATCTGCTCTACTGATGTCCCTTTCACCTGATACCTTTTGAAAATTGGCTATGGCAGAAATAAAAGAACATCATAAGGCCATACTGTCCTTAGACATTCTCCAAATGAGGCCACTTGTCGGTGATACAGTCCAGGGTCTGGGGTGATTTCTGCTGAACAGTTTTGTCAATTGTACCATTTTTCCCCACTTTGGTACAGTTTGTTCCTTACTATTATTCAATGTGGTTTCTTCCCTGCTGTGGCAGCTTCCAAACAGCAGCTGTGAGGCCGCCCACCAGCATCCCAACAATGTCAAGCAACTCTGGTAAACAGGTTGTGTGCTTCGACCCCTCCTACACACGTGCAAGGAAATGCTCGCCTATGCAGATTTCAGCTGGGGGATGCCTCTAAGGGAGCAGCAGATCCACACAAGGTAGGCTAAATCCTGCCTGGTTTGATTTTGAAAGAATAATCACCTTATTTATAAAGTTCCCCTCCTACCCCTGCCTTGGAAAGCAGTCACAATACTGACTAGATAAAAACATTAATTAAGACATCATAAGCCACCCCGAGGGTGCAAGAACAAAAATAAAGGAGGAATTTGCAAACGTGGGGGTTTCAAAAGGGTTGCCTAAAGAGAAATAGAGAGAAAGAGATTCTTGAAAGCAGAGTGCCAAAATGCTGAGAGAGCTTCAAGGCACTGCAGCCCCCAGGATCTCCGGCAGAAAGACGGGAGCTGGAAAGCAGCCTAGGCAGGTATCCTGTGGCAGAGGAGTGGGGCCTGCTAGGCCTGCCACGTCTCTTGGAAGAATGAACAAATAGACACTGGTATGGATGGATCTAAATGCTATTATTCCCCTGAAAGTCAGTGGGACTCACCAGGAAAACCCATTTCATTATTTGCGTAACTCTTTGTACAAAAATAATTGTCTAATTCACACTAAAATAACAAGCAGGTGGTTTTTCAATTTTAAACTTGTAATCATCCAATATCTCTTCCGCCTTCAAGGACAATGGTTATTTCTCAGCAGAAAGATAAAATCGATAAAATTGGTCTGCAATCACATCCATAACAAAAGGTATCTAGTAACACGGTAAGAAAAGGTGATCGTGCATTTGTGCATACAAACACAAGTGACTCGGTTCTATTGCTCTGACGCATTATCAGAACCTTTACAACATGATCTATACATGTAGTCAAGGGGAAAGTCGTAAGTAAAATGCCCCAGAGAAGACTGACATCCATCACTGTCCCTTACCCTTTGCACTCCATTAGGGGAAAAAATTCTAGTTCTCCAAAAGAAAGCAACCACTCATGTATTTCAAGTACATCTGCAAACAGAAAATCATCTAACAATTTTATTCAAGATCAAACACATTTTCAGAACCATTATGCATTACAGTACGTGTTGAGGTCAGTTCAACAGGATTAGCGATTGGAAGAAAACTAAATGAAAATATCAATGATGTTTTCACTGTGTAACATATGCAGAAAAAACAGGCTTCATTAAGACACTTGTGCAAGACGGCCTCTTCACCTGATTTGACCCACTCTAGGTAACTCTACAGTGGTACTAATTATTGTCATTTAGGAATCAGGTACCTAGGTACCTATACAAAGAACCTAGAATGATTTTTAACAGGGATTTTTTAAAAAAACATAACTAAAGTCTTTGTTGAAAATGGCAATCTCTCATTCTGTATCAAGAAGTGTAAGGCCAGGCGCCTGGATGGCTCAGTCCATTAAGTGTCTGCCAGCTTAGGTCATGATCTCAGAGTCCTGGGACTGAACCCCACACTGGACTCCCTGCTCACAGATAGCCTGCTTCTTCCTCTCCTCCCTACCTGGGCTTCCTCTTGATACGCCTCACTCTCTTTCTCTCTCTAATAAATAAAATCTTAAATAAAAAAGAAGTGTAAGGCTAATTATATGCAACACTCACACACACACACACACACACACACACACACTCACACACACAGAGTGATCTAAAATGCTTCAAAATACATTCAAACATCAGACTGCTGCTCACTGTCACTCAGGGACCATGGTCAGAGCAATTGTCTCTATATTGATCCAATCTGTGTGTTTCTCATTATTCTTGTCTCAAGCTCTGATCTTCGTTGAGATGCCAATTTCTTATGTAGGGGCCTCTGTTACTACATCCCAGTCTTTGCTTATGCACTGACTCAGCATACAATCCCTGATCATTGAGTAGTTAATACTGAAATACCTGTGTAGCGTTAGGGCTATGCCTCCTTATTTGAAGCGCCTCTGCTAGGCGCTGGACATGAAGGTCTGCATCCTGTGGCTCTGGTGGCTAGGAAAGCCTCACATGGACTGCTTCAGAGTGAATTTGGAAGGAGAAAATGATCTGCATTGGAGGCTTCACTGAAAATAGTCTTCTTACTAACCCTGAGAGCAGGTCTTTTGTGACCATGTTGTGGGAGTAAATAGTGCTCAGTGTGATAAAGACTCGCAAATAAGAATCATGAAGTTATTTTTGCTAATAGTGTAAAGGAGATATTTGGATCTTAGCAAAACTGTGCCTCCAGTTTGCTGGGTCTGACCAAAGGAACAAAACCCAAAAGGTGGCTCAAGATTGTATATCATGTGTGTATCACCAACAAACAGAAAAATACGTTCATATACTTAGAGGTTTTTATTGGGGAAGGCAGAAAGGAGCCTATGATCACTCTATATAAAGTAAAAAATTAAGTTTATTCAAAGTTACCTCCCAGGAGTGCCTGGCTAACTCAGTGTGAAGAGCAAGTGACTCTTGATCTCAGAGTTTAAGCTCCACATTGGGCATGAAGCCTACTTAAAAAAAAAAAAAAAAAAAAAAAAAAAAGTTCCCTCCAAAATCCAAATTCATTGCAGAAATGTCTGTTCATGTCCTCTGCCCATTTCTTGATTGGATTATTTGTTCTTTGGGTGTTGAGTTTGCTAAGTTCTTTACATGGAGGTTCCTCAAAATGTTGAAAATAGAACTGCCCTATGACCCAGCAATTGCACTATTGGGTATTTACCCTAAAGATACAAATGTAGTGATCCAAAGGGGCACATGCACCCGAATGTTTATAGCAGCAATGTCCACAATAGCCAAACTATGGAAAGAACCTAGATGTCCATCAACAGATGAATGGATCAAGAAGATGTGGTATATATACACAATGGAATACTATGCAGCCATCAAAAGAAATGAAATCTTGCCATTTGCGACAACATGGATGGAACTAGAGCGTATCATGCTTAGTGAAATAAGTCAAGCAGAGAAAGACAACTATCATATGATCTCCCTGATATGAGGAAGTGGTGATGCAACATGGGGGCTTAAGTGGGTAGGAGAAGAATAAATGAAACAAGATGGGATTGGGAGGGAGACAAACCATAAGTGACTCTTAATCTCACAAAACAAACTGAGGGTTGCTGGGGGTAGGGGTTTGGGGAGAAGGGGGTGGGATTATGGACATTGGGGAGGGTATGTGCTTTGGTGAGTGCTGTGAAGTGTGTAAACCTGGTGATTCACAGACCTGTAACCCTGGGGATAAAAATATATGTTTATAAAAAAAATAAAAAATTTAATAAAAAAAAATATTGAGAGCTCAAAAAAAAAATCCAAATTCATTGAATCAAAAAAATCTAATCTTCTATCATGAAAGCTTAATCTAGTCTTTCTTTACTTAGTGTGATTTCTGCCAATATTCACCCTCTTAGAGTCAATAGTGACAGGTTTTATATTTAAATGGAGAGTGATAACATAAAAATCAACCTCGTGATTTTTAAATTAATCTTATTATAGTGAATTATTCTCAGCTACCTGAAAGCTATGGGTTTTATGGATGTTAGTATAATATTAATAACAGTTGTAGTTATGGTAAGCAGAGAGAAAACTGGCTTTTGTAGTAATACCACAAATCTCAGAACCAAAAAGGATGTTCTGAACTCCTGTCCCATAGTAAAGAACATACCCAGTGTTAGGAAAACAAATGAATTGGCACTTATCTTATCTTATCTTATCTCAAACTGCTCAGAAACTAGTTATGAAATCAAAGAAAAAGCAGCAATTAAAAACACAATGATAAATGTATTATTGGTCAGAAATATACTTGGTAGTAAGTAACCCCAAACCCAATTCACAACAGCTTGAAGAGGAAGGAATCTACCTTATTTAACAAGAAACCTGCAGATAATGTAGCCCAGGACTTATTCAACAGCTTAAGCATAGCATCAGAGACCCAAGTTGTTCTTTTGTTTTGTTTTGCTTTTTTTAAGATTTTTACAAATTTATTTATTTGACAGAGATCACAAGTTGGCAGAGAGGCAGGCAGAGGGTGGGGGGGACGCAGGCTCCCGCTGAGCAAGGAGCCCAATGCCAATCCCAGGATCCTGGGATCATGACCTGGGTCACCCAGGTGCCCGTGTTTTGTTTTGTTCTGTTTTAAACATTTCACTCTATCGTCCTCTGGGTACTGAATTTCATGCTCATGGTGACAAATGGCATAACTAGCACCCATATTGTATGCACACTCCATTCAAGAAAAGAATGGGGAATAAAAGTCAGAGAAGCATACCAGTCAATTTGCCCCTTTAAAAAAGTTTTCACAATGTTAACTATAATGGACTTAAAATTAAAAAAAAAAAAAAAAAAAAAGTTTTCCCAGAAGCTCTCGCTAGAAATGTCTACACTTCAGTGGCCAGAAATGGGTCATTCAATAATCAGCAAGGTGGTATGGGAAGGTATTTTAGATGCCATGTTGAAGCATCAGAGAAATACCACTTGGTAGACAACAAGCAGCATCGGCCACAGAAACTATGGAAACTTGACTAACATAGATCAGAGAAGTTTCTCCAGAGGAAAAGATACTTAAGTTTAATATGAACTCGCTACCAAGAACAAGTACGGTGTGCACGTGGTGAGGAAGTATTGGAGCAAAGACAGAAAGGGTATTTCAAGCAAAGAACACAGAGGTCTTCCTAGCACTGCAAGCAGTTCAGTATGATGGGACACAGGCTTCATGTCGGGTAGCGGACAAGACGAGACTGGAGGTCAGTGAAAAGCCTTAAGATACACACGAATGTAAGGTGGTATCTCAACTTGGTTTTAATTTGAATCTCCCTGAGGGCTAGTGATGATGAACATTTTTTCGTGTGTCTGATAGCCATTTGTATGTCTTCATTGGAGAAGTCTCTGTTCATATCTTTTGCCCATTTTTTTATATGATTGCCTGTTTTCTGTGTGTTGAGTTTGAGGAGGTCATTATAGATCCTGGATATCAACCTTTTGTCTGTACTGTCATTTGCAAATATCTTCTCCCATTCCGTGGGTTGCCTCTTTGTTTTTTTGACTGTTTCCTTTGCTGTGCAGAAACTTTTGATTTTGATGAAGTCCCAAAAGTTATTTTCGCTTTTGTTTCCTTTGCCTTTGGAGACATGTCTTGAAAGAAGTTGCTGTGGCTGATATCGAAGAGATTACTGCCTATGTTCTCCTCGAGGATTCTGATGGATTCCTGTCTCACGTTGAGGTCTTTTAACCATTTTGAGTTAGAATGGCAAAAATTAACAAGACAGGAAACAACATGTGTTGGAGGGGATGTGGAGAAAGGAGAACCCTCTTACACTGATGGTGGGAATGCAAGTTGGTGCAGCCTCTTTGGAGAACAGTGTGGAGATTCCTCAAGAAATTAAAAATAGAACTTCCCTATGACCCTGCAATTGCACTCCTGGGTATTTACCCCAAAGATACAGATGTCGTGAAAAGAAGGGCCATCTGTACCCCAATGTTTATAACAGCAATGGCCACGGTCGCCAAACTGTGGAAAGAACCAAGATGCTCTTCAACGGACGAATGGATAAGAAAGATGTGGTCCATATACACTATGGAGTATTATGCCTCCATCAGAAAGGATGAATACCCAACTTTTGTAGCAACATGGAGGGTACTGGAAGAGATTATGCTGAGTGAAATAAGTCAAGCAGAGAGAGTCCATTTTCATATGGTTTCACTTATTTGTGGAGCATAACAAATAGCATGGAGGACATGGGGAGTTAGAGAGGAGAAGGGAGTTGGGGGAAATTGGAAGGGGAGCTGAATCATGAAAGACTATGGACTCTGAAAAACAATCTGAGGGGTTTGAAGTGGCGGGGGTGCGGGAGGTTTGGGTACCAGGTGGTGGGTATTCTAGAGGGCATGGATTGCATGGAGCACAGGGTAAGGTGAAAAAATAATGAATGCTGTTATGCTGAAAATAAATAAATTTAATTTAAAAAAAAGATACACACGAATGTGAAATGTTTAAAGAGCCTTTGGGCTGTGCCACACAAAGTATCTGGCTTTAAGGTGGAGCTATGATGCCACTGGTCTCACGATAAGCCTTGCCGCTGCTGTGACAAGTTCATCTCATGCCATCCTCTGGCAGGAGCCTCTGGCAAGCTAACATTTCCTCTCTCTCCCTCTTTTTTTGAGCGGGACTGCTCGCTCCTCCATGTGATAATCTCAGGGCAGGGTCTGCCTTTGTGAAGGAGATCTGCAGCTTTCAGTACTGTCCGTGCCCAGTAAAACTACTTTGGAAGTACATGGCTAGGAAGCTCGTTGTAGCCTCACATCCAAGCCAACTTCTCCAATCCAGCTTTATCCATAGTAATGCTGGTATTGCGGGATTTTTTCCATCTGATTCTTCTCACAGTGGTTCTGAAATTGGTCAGTCTCAATGGTTGACCTCTTATCTCCTGTCCCAGCTTCTGTCATGCTACTTCATCCCCTTACCCTTGTCCTCATCTCTGGCCACATGGTTTCTTTGTTCTTCCCACTCTCAGTAAGCACAGAGGGGCAAGGGGATCTGAAACCCCTCCAGGCTGGCAGATGAGCTCTGCTATGTTCTGCCTGATGGTTATACAGCAGGAACTCCTCTCAGGAGCAGTTTGTATGCTAGTGTTATTTTTCATTAGAAATACATTTGGTCAGGAACTCAGTGCCTGGCACTTTCATCCTGTAGAATATTGGCCAGAAATCTCCACTGTTTCCAAAATAAAGCTCTGCCTTCATTGCCTCTGGCAAAATATGTGAATATAAAATCCAAAACCATGTGAAGTATATTGCTGACTCTGACGGTACCCAAACTGACACCATTGCTTGGCTAAAGAATTATGTCAGAAAGAAGTGAAAACAGAAATTCAAGCCACAGGATCCTTACCTGGGCATGTTCTCTGGATTTGCGTGGAAAGCTCATTAGTATATCCCCTAGCCTCTCCTGATTGAAAAACACAGGGTACAGCTGTACAAACATTGCTCAAACAGCTTCCAAGACTATCAGGAGAGAATGGTGATATCAAATGGTAGTGTTAATGAGGGCATTGCTGCTCAGAGACAGAAAACTTGCAAATGCTGGGTATGAGGTGGAGAATGCAGAGAGGATTACATAGAAGTAAATGCTTCAATCAAGACAAAGGTGAAGACGGACTCATTTCACCCCAGGATTAGAAAACAAATAGAACCACCTCTGGATCTCACCCTAGGCATAAATACAAAATGCACAGATACTTTTGAAAATTTTTTCTACCAATGAATTATAATCCACTTATAAATAACTTTCTTAACATCAGAGTCAGGAGTTTCTATTAATTTCATGAAAAATGAATTTGCAAATGAGCTGCAGTTCTATGTATTTTGCATCTGCTCCTTCAACATGCCATTCAGGCACTGCACTGTCACGATAGATAACTTCTCTTTTTTTTTTTAAGATTTTATTTATTTATTTGACAGAGAGAGATCACAAGTAGGCAGAGAGGCAGGAAGAGAGAGAGGGGGAAGCAGGCTCCCTGCTGAGCAGAGAGCCTGATTCGGGGCTCGATCCCAGGACCCTGAGATCATGACCTGAGCTGAAGGCAGAGGCTTAACCCACTGAGCCACCCAGGCGCCCTGATAGATAACTTCTTAAAAGAAATGTGGTTTTGGTACATTTGATTCTTCTAGAAGACAGAATGTATGACCAAAGGATGCTAAAAAGAGGACTATAATGGAGACACTTCATCGTTTCTGTTGAATTTGCCATACTATTTGCCCATTCACATGGATAGCTGGCAGCTAGTCTTAACAAGTAAGAAACAACACTTGATCTTATGGCCAGGATCAGTTCTAGAGAACTTTGCCAGAAAACTTTTCTTTCCTGGATGTCTTCTTCATCATGCTTTTCCCCACCTTCTGGTAATATAGTTGCTTCATTATTTTGCCTTCCTCGCTATCCAGAATTCCTTCAAAAACTCAATTTCAGAAATATCTATAGTATAAGTCCCTTCTGCCAAAGAGAAGATTTAGTCACCATTTAGATGCATGGGCGTCGCTAGCACCAGAGTGCCTGTATTTGAATCCCAGGTCTGCCATGCGGCCATGGGTGGTTTGAAGTGAGATACTTAATCCTTCTAAGCCTCGGTTTGCTTATCTGAAATGGGGATGATGGATAATCATACCCACTGCAGAGAGTTGTTTTGAGGACTGAAGGAATGACTAAAATAGCCTTGCATGGAGTAATCTCAACAAAAAATAGCTAAGCACATTACAGTGCCTCCTCCCATAGCATGTGCCCTGTAAACCTGATTTCAAACTGGAACGAAGGAAAGATTAGTCAGAGAAATATCTGATAGGGATAGGAGAGTAGGCTATGCCACTTAAATATAAATCTAAACCAAAAACTTCAAATTAAACCTATGCTAAATAAGTGTTTTAGAGTTTGTGATGGGTGTGAGAGGGAAGGGAGATTTTCTAAGGCATGGTACACCTTGAAGATGCAGAAATAGTCCATGGGTTGACCTCTTGCCCTAAAACTCCCACAAAACCAGGATTAAAGAGCTAATGGCACAAAGGTCTGACCACACTTTAGCTGGACCTAAAGTTGTTAGATCAATAGAATACATTTTTCACAATTCTTTTGAAATAATTAAAAAAATTTTAAAGACCATCAGCTACCTAAGAAGAGAGTTCAGGAAAATACATGGACCATTCTTTCAAACATAACTGTAACTGAACTAAGAAATGACATCTATTGAGACCACTGCTTTGCAAGAATAGGGGCTCAGTGAACACAGAAAGGAGCCCATTCTGCCCCAGGCAGAATTATAGGTCAGAAAGAAAGAAAAGGGACATTTGAAAAGGGTCTTCTAAAAGTTGTGCTTAAAAATTTTCCAACACCCTAGTGAAAAAAAAAAATCGTAGGGTTTCTTTTGTTTTTGTTCTTGTTTTTTTATAAACTAGAAAAGTATCCTGAACATTAGTTTTTGACTACAAAAAAAGATAGAGATGTTTAGGCTCTGCAGAAACAGCAAGCTTTGCCTATGGCAAATTCACAAAATTTCATAATTCTACCAGAGGCAAAGTGTCAGAGTTTTCCCCAAAGGAGCTACATTCCCAGTTGGAAATGTTAAATTTTAGCTCAGATAGAAATCTGGGTATGTTCTGCAAAAAGTTAAAACTGATTCTCTTATTTTGATTCTGGGGAAGGCCAAGCCATCCTAAGTTGGGGCAAGTAACAAGTAGGGAGGAGGGTAAGGTAAGGTCTAGAATCAGAAGAGAGAGAAAGGGTAAGTGAATGAAAATGCTTGGCAGAAAAAAATCCTGAGAAAGATGAAAAGGAAAAGATTTGATAGATATGCTGTGACCTTACAGAATTTAGGAGCTTACAGGATTGTTTAAAGACTAGGTTCAGGAGTAAATCCCCAACCAAGACGCTGAGATCAGGGCTTCTATTCATGGACTCTATTTCTGCCAAATCCAACCTTTTCTCTCTGTTCCTGCCTCTGGTATATTCCTTTGATGAAAACGATGCCAGGTTTTATTATACAATTTCAAAGAGAAAGGACTTTGTTTCTGTATTTGGAATGAATTTTCAAGATGTAATTTCCTAAAACAACCTTTGGAGAAGAGCAAAAAGGTACAACTTTAGGATGTTTCACAAACATCTGACCCTCTCCTCCACCCCCCCCCCCCGGGAAAGGACTGTAAAGCCTCATAAATCTTTAGCTTTATTCTATGGGTCCCAGCTCCTTGTCTTCAGAATTTTTCAATCTACATTGTGTATAAGGCACATAAGCTGGATTGGAAAGACTGTACAATGGGAAAATTTAAATATATGTTTTTAATCCCATTATTTAATTACTATTATTGGAGGTGGATTGGAGACCACAAATAAGGAACTAAAAACAATTTCTTTATTAAATAAGATGGGCCTTACTGTACCCTTGCCTTCACTCATTTTTTTCCTAACCCCAGCCAGTATCGTCTCATACTTCAGAGAAAATCATGTCAAGGGTTTTAACATCAGAAGATTAAAGATTTTGAGTACATATAACCTTCCCAGACAACAGATCTAAATAAGAGCCCATACTAAATACAGAGCTTCTTCTGTCAGAATTAAACTATCTTTAATATAAAGAAGACTGGGCTCATAAAACACATCCAGCACTCTACGCAAACTACCTATCCTAATCTAAGACAAAGAAATTCCATGTGGCCCTTGATAGTTGTCAGTACAGTTCATGTCAGGATGCTCAGAGAAGATAGGAGTGTATGAAGACAGAAGGCCATTCACTTAAGAGTCATGCAACGGGACAACTTCACCAGGAAGTTGAAAATCAATCAAGACATTGCCCCACCTCATGGTCCAGTAAAAGGGTTAGATAAATGCTATAATTACTTGGAATGATAAGTCATTTATGAAACACTGAGGGTGTATGTACCATATTACAGACCCTGAATTTTAAAAAAATGAGAATTTAAGCAGTAATATAAAGTTCTGCTACGGTTTGTAAATAATTGTTTTAAAAATTCCTCACAGTGAAAACCTTTAATTTCTCCCTTAGAAGGAGTTTTGTTAATAAGAATTGACTGCTGAGTTTGGGACTCTTGGGTGGCTTAGTTGGTTAAGCATCCAACGCTTGATTTTGGTTCAGGTCATGATCTCAGGGCCATGAGACTAAACCCTGCACCAGGCTCTACACTCAGCAGGGAGCCTGCTGGAGATGGTCTATCTCTTCTCCTCTCTCCCTGCTCACTCTCTCTCTAGTAGATAGATAAAACTTTTAAAAAATTAAAAGTTGATTGCTGAGTTTGAAGAAATGGGAACTTTCATATGCATGGAAACTGGCTAACTGAAAGGAAGATCCCAAATTGTCCATGATAGTTAAGAACACTCAGATAAATGGAATATTCATCAAGACAGTGTGAGAAAGTGCCTGGCTGGCTGGAAAGTCCTGCAGTCCACAGGGTACTCATATAAAGGACTTTTCCAAGAATAGAGATGCATAGATATACTTCTAAGTCATGGAGGAAATTGGGTAAAAGAGTGAGATAATGAATGAGAAATCCCAGGGACTACTCTACTATAAACAGGAAACCATGAAGATTTGACAAAGAACAAAGAGAAAAGAGGTAAATCTCCTGCACAACAGAGGTTAGCTGCTATTAATCCAGCCCTCTAATCACCTAATACTATCTTAAGTGTTTTCCAAGCTTTATTATTTTGTGCATACAAATCATCTGAAGAATCTAGTCAAAATACATAGTCTGATTCAAGGAACTTTGGGAAGAGGCCAGAGATTTTGCTTCCAAATGGGGCTGGTGCTACTAATCCACGGACCATACTTTGAGTATCAAAGTACCTAAGGCGGAACCTCATCAAATCAGTGAAATTATCACAATCCAATACATGATAATGAAGCAGTCTGGTCTCTCAAGTATCTCTGGATCTAGTTTACTTTCTGTCCATGTGACTTGTTACTCTTCTTGCAGGGCAAGAAGAGTATAATGAAAGAGTATAATGAAGATGGTGTCCAAATTTTCCTTTGAACTCCGTGTTTCCTATTTTCTGATTTTACAAAGACCAATTATTCAAGTTAATGAGCCAGAGTTCGCTAGCATGGTAATAATGACACAAACCTCAATAAAGTTATGAGGATCAAAATTAGATTATGTAAGTAAAGCATATAGTAAGAACTCAGTAAATATAAGCTCTTCTTCCTTCTCTCCTAGATTAGTAACAAGTACAGATATCATTGAAATAGCTCACAGTGGACAATGCACTTTCAATGACATTTTTGTCCACTAAAATTCATAAACAAGATCTATGTCATCACTTTCTAAAGATGAAGAAAGCAAAGTTCAGGGAGGTTTAGTGCAGTCATCAAGAGCCTAAGGTGTCTGTTAGCCATTTGTATGTCTTTAGAGAAGGGTCTGTTCATGCCTTCTGCCCATTTTTTTGACATGATTATCTGTTTTTTTGGGTGTTGAATTTGAGAAGTTCTTTATAGATCTTGGGTATCAGCCCTTTGTCTGTAGTGTCATTTGTGAATATCCTCTCCCATTCTGTGGGTTGCCTCAGTTTTGCTGTTTCCTTTGCTGTAAAGAAGCTTTTGTTCTTGATGAAGCTCCAAAAGTTTGTTTTCACTTTTGTTTGAAAAAGTGTTCATCATCATTAGCAATCAGGGAAATTCAAATCAAAACCACATTACACCATTTAGAGTGCCTAAAATTAATAAGACAGTAAACAATAAGTGTTGGAGAGGATGTGGAGAAAGGGGAACCCTCTTTATACTGGGGGTGGGAATGCAAATTGGTACAGCCACTTTGGAAAACAGTGTGAAGATTCCTTGAAAAATTAAAAATAGAGCTACCCTATGACCCTGCAATTGCACTACTGGGTATTTGCCCCAAATACACAGATGTGATGAAAAGAGGGGCCATCTGTACCTCAATGTTCATAGCAGCAATGGTCACAGTTGCCAAACTGTGGAAAGAGCCAAGATGCCCTTCAACAGATGAACGGATAAAGAAGATATGATCCATATATATTTGGAATATTATGCCTCCATCAGAAAGGATGAATACCTAACTTTTGTATCAACACAGATGGGACTGGAAGAGATTATGCTGAGTGAGATAAGTCAAGCAGAGAGAGTCAATTATCATATGGTTTTGCTTACTTGTGAAGCATAAGGAATAACATGGACAAGGAGAAGGAGATGAGAAGAGAGTTGGGGGAAATAGGAGGGGGAGAAAAACCATGAGAGACTGTGAACTCTGAGAAACAAACTGAGGGTTTGGGAAGGGAGGGGGTGGGGGGTTGTGTGAACCTGGTGGTGGGTATTAAGGAGGGCACATAATACATGGCGTATTGGGTGTGGTATACAAACAGTGCATCTTGGAATATTGAAAAAATAAAATAGCCTAAGGTGTCAATCTAGCATACTTCAATTTAGATTCTCTATTCTCTATCTTTTACAGAAACTTTACCATTTCTCAAGTAGCACTTACATTAACTAAAATACATGTAAAATGCCTATCAAAACTTCCCATTAAAAACAACATGTGTTGGAGAGGATGTGGAGAAAAGGGAACCCTCTTACACTGTTGGTGGGAATGCAAGTTGGTGCAGCCTCTTTGGAGAACAGTGTGGAGATTCCTCAAGAAATTAAAAATAGAACTTCCCTATGACCCTGCAATTGTACTCCTGGGTATTTACCCCAAAGATACAGATGTCGTGAAAAGAAGGGCCATCTGTACCCCAATGTTTATAGCAGCAATGGCCACGGTCGCCAAACTATGGAAAGAACCAAGATGCCCTTCAACGGATGAATGGATAAGGAAGATGTGGTCCATATACACTATGGAGTATTATGCCTCCATCAGAAAGGATGAATACCCAACTTTTGTAGCAACATGGACGGGACTGGAAGAGATTATGCTGAGTGAAATAAGTATGCTTGCAGAGAGAGTCAGTTATCATATGGTTTCACTTATTTGTGGAGCATAACAAATATCATGGAGGACAAGGGGTGTTAGAGAGGAGAAGGGAGTTGGGGTAAATTGGAAGGGGAGGTGAATCATGAGAGACTATGGACTCTGAAAAACAATCTGAGGGGTTTGAAGTGGCGGGGGGGTGAGAGGTTGGGGTACCAGGTGGTGGGTATTATAGAGGGCACGGATTGCATGGAGCACTGGGTGAAAAAATAATGAATACTGTTTTTCTGAAAATAAATAAATTGAAAAAATTTTAAAAAAAAAGCAAAAAAAAATATAGTGATGGATAAGAATTTAAGTCATTGTATTAGTTTGCTGAAACTGACATAACAAAGACTGGTGGCTTAAACAGAGGAAATTATTGTCTCATACTTCTGGAGACTCTAAGTCCAAAATTAAGGTGTCAACAGAATAGTTCCTTTAACAGACTGTGAGCAAAGGATCTGATCCAGGTTTCTCCTCCTGGGCTTGTAGATGGCTGTCTTCAATCTCTACACATTGTATTACCTCTAATCCTGTATCTATGTCCCTATTTCTCCTTTTTATAAGGAGACTAATTATATTGAATAAGGACCTACCTTAATGACCTCATTTTAAGTTGATTACTTCTGTAAAGACCCTATCTCCAAATAAGGTCATATTCTAAAGCAGGACTCCTACACGTGAATTTTGGTCACATTCTGAAATTAGGACTTCTACTTGTGAATTTTGGAGAGATGCAGTTTAACCTGTAAATTCAACACACAAAAACAAAATAAGAAACAAAAGTCAACTGCTTTGGAAGATGAAATATGGACAGAAGAACAGAAGATCTAAGAAATATGAATGTCAAGTACATAAGATGGTGGGTGGGATGCAAACAAGAAATGAGGACTTTCATAACCAGAAAAAAATACCACCTGAAATGGTGGTAACTTATTCTTCAAAGAAACAAGAAAAGCAAAAGGCTGAAAATGAGATGTTTGTTTGAGAATGCATATTAGGAATAGTTATATCCCTAGACATTCTCCAGTCCATAAACAGGATTTATTTGTTGGAGAAACTGAACCATGGACATTATAAACCCAGGGGGGATTAGGGTAAGGGTAGCACCATCCTCCTGAAAATAGGGAAATTAAGTTAAAAATGGCATACTGAACCACAAGACCCCCACCTTTTTTCCACATTCTGCTTTAAGAATGTTGGCAGCCAGGCAAATATTGCCTCAGGCAAGTAATTGGTACATTATTCTCTGAATTAACTGAACAGCTTCAGTAGGGGAAAAAATTAATATTGACACTTAAGGTTCACTCAGGAAACTTCTAGTTAGATCTTTAGTGAAGGCTATGAGTTGTCTAACTTTGATCAGGCACAAAAGAATTTCCGACCATGTTTAATTCCTCACTCTATTTTAAAAATTATTTTAAGATGTAACACATCACAAAATAGTGCCTAAAACATAAATGAAATATACTCAGTGAAATATCACATAGTGAACATGTACATACCAAGAAACAGATCAAGAAATAAAACACTTCCAGAAACCCAGAAACCATTCCCCTCATGGCCTTCCCAAAGGCAACTCCTCCCTCTCTTCTGAAAGGTAATTACTATTCTGTATTCTAACACAGTTTAGTGCTGTATTCAACACAGTTTAGTGCTGCCTATTTTGGTATCTTACCTAAACAGATGTTTATGACATACTCTTTTTTTGTTTGGCTTCTTCCCTCCAATTCTATGATTGAGAAACTGACCTGTGAATTTGGAAGCATCTAGGGTTTATCTTTTTTAAACTGCTGCATAGTGTTCTTGAATGACAATACCACAACTTAATGTATCCACTCTATTGTCAATAGTACTCTATTATCTGTTCTTCTTTGTCAACATATTTGTAAGTTAACTATATTGTTGCAGTTAACTATAGTTTATCATTCATTATCTGAATTTTTCAATGCTGTATAATGTTCTACCATGAGAAAAATTTTATATCAATTCTACTATTTTAAAGATGTTATTTATTTGAGAGAGAGAGAGGTAGGGAGAGCACAAGTGAGGGGGCAGCAGAGGCATAGGGAGAAGCAGAATCCCAGGAGCCTGATGCAGGACCCAACCCCAGGACCTTGGGATCATGACCTGAACTGAAGGCAGACACTGAACCAACTGAGCCACCCAGGCAACCTTGGTTCTACTCTTAATGGACGTCTCATTTGTTCCCATTTTCTGCCTATTATGAACAATGATACTTTGGACATTTTTGCATGTATTTCTTCATACCCCTCTACAGGCCTCTCTGATGGGTTTTTAACTAAAGGTAGAGGCATTGTGTCATAAGGTATGCATATTTCAAATTTACATACAAACTAGTTTTCCCTAGTAACATACCAATTTGCCTTTCTAAAAATAATGTAAGAGAATTCCTGTTCCTCCATATTCTCACCAACATTGGATAGTTACAACCTTTTTAAATTTGGAGGTCCTTACTCTTAAAGCGGAACCAAGTTCAACAGATATTTGATGGAAACCTCTAATGTGAAAAAAAAAAAAAAAACCAAGAACAAAAATGAAAATGGAGATTGTAAAGTGTACAGAGAAAATAGATAAAAATAATATTTTACTAATGTCAGAGAGATAAAACACTATTAAATATAGAAAGAATGTTTTATGGAGCAGAGAATAAAAAAGTACTAAAATTCAATAGAAGAACTTAAAGAAATTTAAGGATTTCTTTTGAAGAGGGAAGGGAGGTAAAATAGAAAGCTATGGTAAGTTAAAAAAAAAAAAAATCCCAAGATGTCTAACTACTAATTCATAGGAGTTTCAGGAAGAAAGCAAAGCAGAAAGTTACCAAACAGATGGGAGGAAATTATCAAAAAGCAGGTACAGGGGAAATTCCTATAACCAAACAGTATGCATGCATTTTTAGATTGAAGGGGCTTGCCAAGTACTTGACACATGGATTGACACAAAACAAAACCACATCAAGGCACACTGTCACTAAATTTCAGAACACCAGGAGTAAAAAGAAGATTCTAAAAGACTCAGAGCATAAATCACAGAGGATATAACAAAGGAAGTAGGATAAAATATTTATCCTTAGGATGCAAGGGTGGTTCAACATTCAAAAAACAATCAATTGTGGGAGAACATATAAATAAGAGAAGAGAGAAAAACCACATGGTCCTCTCAATTGATGCAGAGAAAGCATTTGACAAAATACAGCATCCTTTCCCAATTAAAATTCTTCAGAGTATAGGGATAGAGGGAACATTCCTCAGCTTCATAAAATCCATCTATGAAAAACCAACAGCAAATATCATTCTCAATGAGGAAAAGCTGAGAGTCTTTCCCTTGAGATCAGGAATACAAGGATACTCACTCTCACCACTATTGTTCAACACAGTACTAGAAGTCATAGCAACAACAATCAGACAACAAAAAGAAATAAAAGATATTCAAATTGGCAAAGAGGAATTCAAACTCTCTCTTTTCACAAATGACATGATACTTTATGTGGAAAATGCAGAAGACTCCATCCTCAAATTACTAGAACTCATACAGCAATCCAGTAATATGGCAGGATACAAAATCAATGCACAGAAATCAGTTGCTTTCTTATACACTAACAATGAAACTGTAGAAAGAGAAATTAGAGAATTGATTCCATTTACTATTTTTTCATTTTATTTTTTCAGTGTTCCAAAATTCATTATTTATGTACCATACTCAGTGCTCCATGGAATATGATTCCATTTATAAAAGCACCAAAACCCATAAGACACCTTGGAATAAGCCTAACCAAAGAGGTAAAGGAGATATACTCTAGGAACTACAAAACACTCATGAAAATAATTGAAGGTGGCACAAAAATATGGAAAATAATCTCATGCTCATGGATTGGAAGAATAAACATCATTAAAATGTCTATGCTGCCCAGAGAAATCTATACTTTCAATGCCATCCTGATCAAAATTCCACTGGCATTTTTCAAAGTGCTGGAACAAATAATCCTAAAATTTGTATGGAGCCAAAAGAGACCTCAAATCACCAAGGGAATGTTGAAAAAAAGAAACTTTACCCAAATGACACAGCTAGTAAAAGGAAGAACCAAGCCCATTCAGCCTATAGAAAGGGCTCTTAACCACCAGGCTCCACTGTATACAGAAATGAAGATCTTACATTATTACAGAGTTGATTTCAAGCTAGATTACAAATCTATGATCACCAAAACAGCAGGGTACTGGCACAAAAACAGACACAGATCAATGGAACACAACACAACTACAGAGCCAGATAGGGACTTTCAACTCTATGGTCAACTAATTTTCAACAAAGCAGGAAAAAACATCCAATGGAAAAAAGACTCTTCAATAAATGGTGCTGGGAAAATGAGACAGCTAGATACAGAAGAATGAAACTCAACCATTCTCTTACACCATACACAATAATAAACTCAAAATGGATGAAAGACCTCAATTTGAGATAGGAACCCATCAAAATCCTAGAGGAGAACATAGACAGAACCTCTTCAACATCAGCCACAGCAACATCTTTCAAGATAAGCCTCCAAAGGCAAGGGAAACAAAAGTGAAAATGAACTTTTGGGACTTCATCAAGATCAAAAGCTTCTGCAAAGGAAATTTTAAGAAAACAAAGAAGCAACCCACAGAATGGGAGAAGATATTCGTAAATGACACAACAGGCAAAAGGCTGATATCCAAGATCTATAAAGAACTTCTCAAACTCAACACCCAAAAAACAGATAATCATGTCAAAAAAAGGGCAGAAGACATGAACAGACACTTCTCTAAAGAAGACATACAAATGGCTAACAGACACATGAAAAAATGTTCATCATCATTAGCCATCAGGGAAATTCAAATCAAAACCACATTGAGATACCACCTTACACCAGTTAGAATGGCCAAAATTGACAAGGCAAGAAACAATAGGTATTGGAGAAGTTGTGGAGAAAGGAGAATCCTCTTATACTGTTGGTGGGAATGCAAGTTGGTGCAACCACTTTGGAAAACAGTGTGGTAGTTCCTTAAAAATTTTAAAATAGAGCTATCCTATCACTCAGCAATTGCACTATTGGGTATTTGCCCAAAAGATAAGAGATGTAGTGAAAAGAAGGGCCATATACACCCCAATGTTCATAGCAGCAATATCCACAATTCCCAAACTGTGGAAAGAGCTGGGATACCCTTCAACAGATAAATGGATAAAGAAGATGTGGTACATATACAAATGGAATATTACTCAGCCATCAGAAAGGATGAATACCCAACTTTTGTAGCAACATGGATGGGACTAGAAGAGATTATGCTGAGCTAGATAAGTCAAGCACAGAAAGTCAATTATCATATGGTTTCACTTACTTATGGAACATAAGAAATAGCATGGAGGCCATTAGAGAAGGAAGGGAAAAATGAAGGGAGGGAAATCAGAAGAGATGAACCATGAGAGACTGTGGACTTTGGGAAACAAACTGAGCATTTTAGAAAGGAGGAGGTAGGGAGAGAGGTGAGCCTGGTGATAGGTATTAAGAAGGGTATGTATTGCATGGAGCACTGGGTGTTATACACAGCGAATCATGGGACACTGCATTAAAAACTAATGATGTGCTGTATGGTGACTAACATTAAAAAAAAGTTATTTAAAAAAATGTCAGTAGGACTCCACAAGAGCAACACTGGAGTTAGAACACAATGGGAGGGAAAAGACTTCAATATGGAAGTGAGTTTATCTAAGCAAAACGGAAGAGACCAAAGCAATCACACAACTAGAAGCACATGTGGCTCATCACAATGATACAGTGAGGTAAAAGCATGTGCACAGATGCTAAGTGTAAGAATGTGTGTGTGCATTATGAAAAATGTAATAATTCTAAAAAACATTCTGAGAATCATTATTTCTAATGGAGAATTCCCTACCTTGACCAAATCAACCCTGTGTCAACATCTCAAAACTACACCCCATATAACACTTTCTCGGGAAGTTACACAGGAAATGTTTAACTAAACTGAAGATGAAGACCCTGGATCCAGGAAAGAGAGATAAATGGAGGCTTCAAGAGAATACACGTGTAGCAGGCTAAGACAACAAGACCCGGGTTAAGAAAACAGAGCATTCCAGAAGTATATTCCTAAGAAAAAACAAAACTTAATAGATTAGCTTGTTAATCTTATAGGAAACACGATTCCACGGGGTTTTGCAATTCTGGTAGGGAATTCAAAAAATTAAACATAGTAACATTATGTAGAAAACTAAACACATCAAAGTGAGAGAGAGAGACACAAAAGAGAAAGAACTATTTTACAGTTTCAAGGGGAAAAGTTGTTACCAAAAAAAAAAAAAAAAAAAAAAATCAAGAGTAATCAGAGTACACTATTTGACAGAGCAGGTGATGATCTGTATATAGTAATGATATAATCATGTTGGAATGTGTCCATATTGGATGGGGAGATCGCTGGGGAAAGAGAAGAGGGAAAGCAGACCTATCAAGATAAAGTCTACAGGTAACATATAAAGTATATACATCAAAAAATAATACCATATTTAGAAAATAAAAGTCAGAAAAAAACATGTTAAAAAGTTTAAATTGCTTCCCATTAAAGTAGTAGAATAGAGTGCAGAGGGGTGGGTCAAGGTGCTCTCATTGTTATTATTTGATGCTTTGTTCTATTTTGACTTTTTCAACTATGTAAGTGAATTACTCTGGTAACTTTTTAATTAGAGAAGTAAAAATAAAAAATCAAATGCTTGGCATAGTATGCAGCACAAAGTAAGCATCAATAATGGCAATAGTAACTAATATTTAGTGTGAGCTAGATACTGTGCTATATGCATTACCTGACTTACAGAATTTAATCTTTCCAACAAACCTTTTATATTTTATAGATAAAAAAAGAGGGCTACTGAGAGGTTTTGTTACCTTACTAGCTAGTAAAGGGAAGAACAAATCCATTCAGCCTATAGAACGGGCTCTTAACCACCAGGCTCCACTGCACACAGAAATTAAGATCTTATGTTATTATAGAGCTGAAGATCTTACTATGAACTAACACAGCAAATCTTCTGATTCTAAATCCCATGTTCTTTTCAATATATTCTATTAGAAAACTATGGGTAGGGAGGGTTCCTGGGTGGCTCAGTTGGTTGGGTGACTGCCTTCAGCTCAGGTTGTGATCCTGGCATCCTGGGATGGAGTCCCACATTAGGCTCCCAGCTCATTGGGGAGTTCGCTTCTCTCTCTAATCCTCCTCTCTCCTGTGCTCTCTCACTTTCTCTCTCTCTCTCAAATAAATAAATAAAATTTAAAAAATGAAAACTATGGGTATTAAGGAGGTCACATGCTGTGATGAGCTCTGGTTGTTATACACAATTAGTGAATTGTTCAACACTACATCAAAAACTAATGATGTACTACATGGTGGCTAACCAAACATAAAGAAAACTATGAAATGAGATATTTAATTTTCAATGGAGGTATTTACTAGAACCACAAAAATTAAAAATGTTTTACACTTGACAACTAAAAATTTCTCCTCGGGAAATCCTTAGTCATTTTGTTGTACCTGGAATGTCCCTGTCAGCTTCCCTCAATCAGAAATATCTATCACTGCAATAAAGATAACTTTGAGTAGCTTTCCAACGCAGCACCATTCAACATGCTGCCACTGGATAAACCCCTCTTGGGTCCCCAAAACAGAAAGCAGAGGGAAGGTGGACCACTCAGAATGCTGATACCAGAATTTAAAGCAGGCTTTTTCTTTCAAAGCACCCACTAATAAAGACAGAGCACCATTTAAGAAATGAAACAACTAATTAAGAAGGCATCACAAATAAAATAATGAAAAAGAACCCAGTCCTTTAAACTACCAAG
The DNA here is from genome assembly GCF_030435805.1 of Mustela lutreola. Taxonomy (NCBI): domain Eukaryota; kingdom Metazoa; phylum Chordata; class Mammalia; order Carnivora; family Mustelidae; genus Mustela; species Mustela lutreola. The sequence goes on along the minus strand of NC_081296.1, from coordinate 115,480,032 downwards.
ATTTTGACTGAAACTATAATGTAAAGGAATTCACTAATTTATAGGTTCCATGTGAATGGACCTCTGCCAGATCGGAGCTCATCAAATGCCCTTACCCCTGCTTATTGACTGCGCTCCAACCACAGTGGCCTTCTTGTTTTCCCCAAGTACATCAAAATGGCTCCTACCTCACAGTGCTTACATGTGCCCTTCCTTCTGTCTGGAACACACTTCCCTCAGGTCCTCATGTGGTCATCTCAGATGCTACCTCTTCAAGTAAGACTTCCCTACGTACTCCCATGGGCCACCCCATTCCAGTACCCTGCTTTATCGTCATCAGAATATTTCATTCTATTTGGACTCTGTGTCTCTGCTCAATTTCTCATTGTTTCTGTCCTCCCGGAGAACAGAATGCCATAATTTGTCCACTGATGAGTGGATCAAAGCCTGGCATAGAGTAAGTGGTAAATAAATACTTGAGGATGGGAGGGAGGAAAGGAAGAGAGCTACCCTTTTTAGCATTCCCCAAGGTGGCACCTAGCCGGGTTACACCTAAGGCCTTCTAAGGGCATTGCCAATGTCAGTACAAGCCCATTCCAACCTGCCGTGACATCATCAGTATGGTTAGAAGTAAAATTAAGAGCTGCAAAACACCTAGGTTAAGAAAAGGGGGCCCTTGCACCAATTGCAACAGATAAGCAAATTTAAGCAAATGAGAAGCAAATGCAACAGAGAAGCCAATGAAAATGGTACTCATTATGTGTGGGTACTGAGCATAAAATATATTTAGAGAAGAAACATATGCCTTGTCTTCTAAAACAAATCAGGAGAACTTAGAAAGTAGAAAAATAGTATTTAAAAACAAGCGACCATTTGGAAACCAGAATGTCAGATTCAGCTTTTTGATGCTAGTGTCCAGGAATATAACTGATCTCTATTTTAAGAAGTAGAGCTGTCAGTGAAGCGATTCAGAATGATAATTTAATAATAGCACTTTGGATGAGAGAAGCTATAAAATCATAGATTTCTCTGAAGAATTCCAGGGCTTAATTTATATGAGGCACCTTAAAAGGACTAAGTCCAATTTGGAAAGACCTACAGTAATGCCTTCCAAAACTGAAGTTTTTATTTTTTCCTAAGTGAGGAAGTTAATTCATTTCAGCCTAGCCCAGAACACTCCAACAGAGAACAAAAAAATCCTCTAAACTTAATTTCTAGCATTAAATGTGACTGAAACTTTGGTTTGATATGGGTGGGGACAGGAGAAGAACTGCATTGTCCCTCACCTCCCCCTGAGAGACAGAGTGTGGCCTTATCTCAGTAGCACCCGAAGCTCGGCAATATTCCCACTGATACAAACAAAGCCACCCAGGCTGAGAATTCTATGAAGGTCATAAATCAACCGCTTTCTCTCTTAGGGGCCCGGAAGAGCAGAATGAAATGTGAAGTAATTAGAAAAGCAGAGATGCCAGTATCAGATAATTCATCCCTCCAAAATTAAGCCTAATGAATTTCAATTCTCTCTTCTATATCCTTTTTGTACTGAACATGGAAACATTAGCTACGTCAGCCAATACAGTGGCCCTAAATGGTCCCTGTTAGGGCTAAATTGGCATAATTCTAATTTCACATTTTCAAGCTGGTGACACACCCTTCAAGGCCATGAGGTTTTCCAATCTCTAAATGGATGTTTTATTAGTTAGGGCAGTGGTTTTCAAAGTGTGACCCCCATACCAGCAACATTAGCATCACCAGGAAGCTTGTTAAAAGTGAAAATTTTCAGGCCCCATCCCAGACTTACAGAATCTGAAATTCTGAAGGTGGAATCAAGCAATGAGTATTTTTTCAAGCATTCCAAGTGATCCTAGATGACCCTAATGTTAGAAAATCTTTGAGTCAGGATAATGCTAGCCACTCTAACAAACCCGAAATTTTTAGTGACCTAAACATTTATTTCACATTCACATAACAGCTCAGTGCGACAGAGGCCAACATTTTCCTCACACAGTGATCCAAGAAGCTATGTACCCTCCATCTTGAGTCTCCTCTATCCCATTCTGGCCTTGGTTCTTTGCTTATTTCTGCTCGATGGTGACAAAGCATAGAGATGCCCCCTTTCATCTTAAAATCCCTGACTCAAAGGTACCACATATCATTTCCTCCTCATTAAGGAGAACTATTTAAACAGGTCAGATCTAGCTACAAAGAGAACTAGAAAATATTTTCCCTGGCTGGGTGCATGCCTTTCTGCCATAATTGCACTGGAGCACAGAATGAGCACAAATCCCCCTAACGGATGTGCAATCTGCACCCTCAAAACTATGGGGCAGCCAGAGCAGGAATAGACAAGAGCTCCCTGGAGCATATCGTACAAAAGTAGTATCTTACCAAAGTTTTAAAGTGTATATATATGTGTATATATATATGACCGTCATTACTACAATGATAAATGACACTTATACTGCAGTTCCTCAAATGTTAATGTGCATATTAACCACTGGACAATCCAGTTAAAATTCATATTCTGAGTTGTAGGTCCAGGATGGAACCAGAGATTCTGCATTTCTGAACAGTTCTTAGGTAATTCCAAGCACTGGTTCAGGAACCACACATTGAGAGCAAAAATTTGGAGGAGGTGGCTTGAAAACACAGGTCAATTTTTTCAATATGTGACTGTCATATATAAAAAGCGAAAGTCCTGGGGCACCTGAGTGGCTCAGTGGGTTAAAGCCTCTGCCTTCAGCTCAGGTCATCCTCCCAGGGTCCTGGGATCGAGCCCCACATCAGGCTCTCTGCTCAGCGGGGAGCCTGCTTCTTCCTCTCTCTCTGCCTGCCTCTCTGCCTACTTGTGATTTCTGTCTGTCAAATAAATAAATAAAATCTTTAAAAAAAAAAAAAGCGAAAGTCCTTACAAGCCATACACGATCTGGAGCACTGTCCTCCCTGCTCTCTCACTTCTACTCCCCTCTCCGCTCCCTTCAGTACAACTACAGTAGCTTTACTCTTGGTCTTTCAGATGCCACGCACACTCCTGCCTCACAGTGTTTGTACTCATGTTTCCTGTGCCCAAAATTGTTCTGCCACAAAATATACCTGCCAACTCCCTTCCCTCCACCTCTAAGCCTTGCTCAAATGTCACCTTTGAATAAGACTGACCCTAACCAACCAATTTGAAATTGTAACCCACATCCCTCCCAATGTACTCTCAATATTTCTTTCCCTGACCACCATTACTTTACACTTCAATACGACATACATGCTAAGTGCCTAAAACCATGCCTGGATTATAATAGATGTTCAACAAATATTTGTTGAAACAGTAATTCAGTGATCAGACCATAAACCTGGCCCCAAAAGTCATCATGGAATGAAACCCTTTGAGTTCCCAGTTGTCCTGATGTTAAATCCCACCTGTTATCAAGAAATAGGCAGAAAAAGGAATAGGAAAGGATGGTTGGGGCGCCTGGGTGGCTCAGTGGGCTAAAGCCTCTGCCCTTGGCTCAGGTCATGATCTCAGGGTCCTGGGATCAAGCCCCTCATCGGGTTCTCTGCTCAGCAGGGAGTCTGCTTCCTCCTCTCTCTCTCTCTCTCTCTGCTTGCTTCTCTGCCTAACTTGTGATCCCTGCCTGTCAAATAAATAAATCAAATCTTTAAAAAAAAAAAAAAAAGGAAAGGAAAGGATGGTTGGATCTGGTGCTTGAAATAAAAATATCCCTTGGAAGACCAACAAGGGAGTGACTCATTATAAAGATGGTAGGCAAATTTCTCTACTTCAATCCAACATCCTGTGAAGTCCTACTATTTTCTTTGAGCCACGGTAGTGTAAATTAATGGGCACCCTCACCCTTACCACAAGCCACAAAGGAAATAGATAATAGCCTTCTTGAGAATGTCTGACCTTGGAATCCTTTTACTCTTTTGGGACATCTGATATTCCAAGAATTCACTGAACCCCAAGCATTCCCTACAGACATCATCTAGACCACACCTACACACCAACTACAAAGAGATAAAAGAGTGGAATCCAGGGGTTTGCGTGGACAACAGCGTGCAAACATGCAGTCCTGATAGGGAGACTTGGCCGGTGGAAAGAAAGCCAAACTCAGGTGCCAAGTACTAGGAAAGCTTTAAGGGCTGACAGAAGACCCAGGGCCATACCCACAGTCACCTATCAGCAAGGATTCTATCAATTAGGTGCTGGAAAAGTCATGAGTACTCCAAGTAAATCCAATAGATGGGGTAGGTGTAAACATGGTTTTAAAGTCCAGAACAGCCTCCCAGACTGCAACACAGTGTACCTTAAAAGTGTCAGCTGAAATGTCATAGCTCCCTCTACATACATACTCATACTCACCCCAGATGCACACAGGCAGTATTTCATGAGGCACAAACATCAGTATTATGTGTCTATAAAAGCTGACAAGATACACATTTTTGATCATATGCTCCTAAAATGAGACAAGTGCTATGACTCCCCCATGTTGCTGGGAGCTTCCACTGACAGATCCCTGGTCTTTTCTGTTGCCATATACTGCAAACAGAAAATGTGCATAGTCACCATTGACATTTTGGGATTTGTGCTGTAAACCCATTCTCTTACCACTACACAATAGCAAATGCTTAAACTTTTTCTAACTCGTCTATTTGAAATGCCAATTCTTCTGCCAGCTTGCACTGTGATCCACCGTCATGGGGCAGCAGGAAGAACTACACTGTGACTTGGCTGAGCTGCTGCCAGAAAGCACTCAGTGGGGAGACACTGCTGCTCTTCCCTCCTGAGCCAGTGATGGTTCAAAGCTCCAGAATCTTGCCTCATTAATGCAGAACCACGGGTGTTAACAAATCCCAATTTCTATTCATTGTCCTTCTCTAGCCCCCTAGGTTGAAGCCATGGGTGGGAATAAGACTAAACAATAAATTCAAATAATAGGTCAGAGGATATTATCTAATCCAAGTCTTCATGTAGAAGAGAGGGCCAAAAGCCACAGGAGAGGCAAGTAGGATGAATAGCAAAAACTGCACAGGGATGGATGTTTAATTCTTCCTCCATTTCCTCTTATTCTCCCTAAGGGAGAATCAAATCCCCTGATTAATACAACTACAGATCCTTCTAAAGACGTATCGGGTGAACAAACAAAAATAAAGGGGCACTCACAGTGAGAAGTATGAGAGATAAGAGCTGTAGGTAATCTGTAGATAACTCTTTTGTAACCAAATTTACTTCATTAAAATTTGAGTAATAGAAATAAGACAGATCATTTTTGTTGTGTATTTCCATTAATCTGTAAGCTTTTTAGCTGTTTAACCAAGGAAGCCATGTTCATGTCCTCACCCTTTCCCAAACTACCTCTCCTAAGAGAAGACTCCTTCCATTGCACTCCGTTTTGTGTCTCAGCTCGTAGGTTACCTTCCTACCGCCTTCACCCCAAAGTAACAGCTACAAGATGTCCATGTTTTCATCTGCTATGGACTGAACGTTTGTGTCCCCTCAAGATTCACACACTGAATCCCTGCCCTGAAATGTGATAGTATTTGGAGATGAGGCCTTTTAACTAAGTTCTGATGGAATTAGTAGGTCCTCATAAGAACAGATACTAAAGAGTACTTGCTTGTTCTCTCTACCATGTGGACATATAGCCAGAAGGTAGCTGTTGTAAAGAAGCCAGGAAAAGAGATTTCATCAGAACCCAATCATGCTGCCACCCTGATCTCAGGCTTCCAGCCTCAACAAATGAGAGAAAATACATTTCTGTTGTTTCAGCATCCAGTCTATGGTATTGTTATGATGGCTTGAGCAGACTAAGAAAGCTTTTAGCAAATTTTTTATTACATCATAAATATCTGCCTGTTGAGTACCTACTCAGTGCAATCATATTAGACACTATGAGCACATAAATGTTGATCACAGGTAGGTCTTGAAGAGGCAACGTCTGTGTGGTTAAGAGCAATTCTGTACCTAATCATAAAGGAATTAAGTGAAATAATGCATGTCGAATGCTTAGCACTGTGACCAATATGTGGCAAGTTTTCAAAACTATTAATTATTTAAAAGAATAAATGGAAGGGAAGTATTTTGGAAAAGTGGTATATCAATCAGACTTCTTAAATGCAAACTATGGAAACTAACTCTATTTTAAGCTGAAGGAGAACTCAGAATCTCAGCATGGTCCAGGTCAGGCTTCTGAGCTATCAAGAGAATAATGTCCCCAGTCACACTCTGGAATCAGTCTGCGAAAGACCCCAAGGTTACTGCTTCCACCAGATGCAGCTTTCATAACTTTCATCTTACCCTAGATAATGCTGCTAGAATGTATGTTACTGCCAACTCTGTGTAGTGCAGATAGCTACTACCACATCTCTAGAAGGAATGCCTCACAGCTCCTTGTGCACCCAATTTCTAACTCAAAGTCCAGTATATATGGGTTTGCCATCTGAATTCTAGCTGTCAAAAGTGGTAGAAAAAATAATCAGAACATCATCAAGTCTAAAAATGTAAGGAATTCCTCAAAAGTAGGAAAGAGTAGTCAAATAAGCTGGGAAATCAAAAAGAATGAAAAATGGTCCCTAGAGTGGTAAGAGAAATATTACATGAGGAATACTTGTTGGGCTGATCAATGAACCATGGTAAATTCTGGGAGAAGGGTATCCAGGCCAAATCACAGGCAGATGTAAAGACATTGGATGCACCAATGTCCCTGGCGTTCTCAAGGAAAAAGACAAAAAAAAAAAAAAAAAAAAAAAACCACAAAAAAAACACCTTGTAGTGGGCTGTGGTGAGTGGAGGAGAAAGCGGCAAAACATGAGGTCAGAGAAGTAGACAGGGGCTCAATTAAGTTGAGCTTCTTAGGCTGCTGTAGAATAAATTGTGCCCCTCCCAAAATTCATATGTGGTACCGTAAATCCCACTGTGACTATATTTAGAGAAAGATCTTTTAGAAGGTAGTTAAGGTTAAATTAGGTCATAAGGGTAGGGTCCTAATCCCATAAGGTAGCCTTTAAGGAGAAGAAAAGATGTCTCTGCCCGCCTTCTCCTCAGCTCTCTCAATGTCACGTAGATGAATTATACAGTATGTAACCTTTTCAGATTGGCTTCTTTCACTTAGCAATATGGATTTAAGGCTCCTCCATATCTTTTCATAGTTTGACAGTTCATTTCCTTTTAATACTGAATTATATTCCATTGTCTGGATGTACCACAGTTTATTTATCCATTCACCTACTAAAGAACATTGTGGTTGCTTCCAAGTTTTGGCAATTATGAAGCTACCTACTATAAATATTCTCATGCATATTTATGTATGGTCATAAGTTTTCAATTCCTTTGTATATATACTAAGAAACTTGATTGTGAATCATACAGTAAATGTATGATGAGTATTGTAAGCAACCACCAAACTAAATTCTAAAGTTCTGAATCACTTTGTATTCATACTAATAATGAATGAGAGTTCCTATTGCTACCTATCCTTGTTGGCATTTGATGTTGTATTTCAGATTTTGCCTATTCTAAAAGATATGTAGTAGTATCTCATTGCTTTAATTTGCATTTCCCTGATGACATAAGATGTGGATCATCCCTTCATCTGCTTATTTACCATTGGTATATTTTCATTAGTTTGGTATCTGTTAAGGTGTTGGCCCATTTTTCATTGGATTGTTTTTTAAGTTGAATTTTAAGATTCCTTTGCATATTTTGCATGAGAGTTTTTTGTTTTTGTTTTTTTTTTTTAATCAAATTTGTCTTTTGCAAAGTCCTTCCCCACCCTTGTCCCAATCTCTGGCCTGTTGTTTAATTCTCTTAAAGGGGTTTTTACAGAGTGAAAGTTTTTAATTTTCGTGAAATCCAGCTTAACGATTCTTTTCCTCAGGAATCAAGACTTTGGTGTTTTATCTAAGAAATCATCATACAAAAGTCATTTAGGTTTTCTCTTAGGTTGTCTTCTAAGAATTTTATTCTTCCGTGCTTTACAGTTAAATCTATACTCCATTTTGAGTTAGTTTTTGTGACGGACGTAAGATCTGTTTTGTAAATTTTATTTAAAAATGTGGATATCCAGGTGTTTCAGCACCATTTGTTTAAAAAATTGTCTTTATTATATTGTCTTTGCTCTTTTGCAAATATTAGTTGACTACGTTTATGGGAGTCTATTTCCGGTCTTACAGTAATTCTTAAGGTTGGGTAGTTTTGGTCCTCCAACTTTGTTCTTCAATATCACGTTGGCTATTCTGAGTCTTTTGTCTATTCATATAAACTTTAGAATCATTTTGTTGTTATCCATAAAAAAAAAAAGTTGCTGGAATTTTAACTGGGATTGAATTGAATCCGTAGATGAAGATGAGACCTGACATTGTCTCAGTATTAGACTTCCTATTCATGATGTAGACTATCTCTCCATTTACTTAGTTCTTTGATTTGTTTCATCAGTTTTGTAGTTTCCTCAAAAATCTTCTACATATTTTGCTGGACTTAAGTGTTTCATTTTTGAGGAAGTTAATATAAATGGTATTGGTTCTAATTGCACATTTCACTTGTTCATTGCAGATACATAGGAAAGCAGTTGACTTTTGTATATTGGATTCATATCCCACAACATTGCTATAACTGCTTATTAATTCCAAGGGGATTTTTATTAATCCTTTCAGATGTTTTACATTGAAGATCCTACCATCTGCTAACAATGAAAGTTTTATTTCTTCATTTTCAATCAGTATACCTCATTTCCCTTTGTTTTACTGCATTAGCTAGGGCTAGCAATATGATAAAGAGGAGTAGTAAGAGGAGACCTTCTTGCTCTGTTCCTGATTTTAGAGGGAAACTTCTCCCCATTAACAATGTTGTCCACTTTTTGGTAACCCTTCCTTATCAAGCTGGAGAAATTCTCCTCTATTCCTAGTTTTCTGAGTGTTCTGATGATGAGAAGATAGATTTTGTCAAGACTTTTTTGTACTTATTGATGTAATCATGGGGCTTCTTTTGATTGTTGTAGCTTGATTGTTGAATGTTGAACCAGGCTGGCATATGTGGGGATAAATCCCGCTTGGTCGTGGCATACAATTCTTTTTAAACATTGTTGAATTTGACTTGCTACTATTTTGTTGAAGACTTTTGCATCTATGTTCCGAAGAGATATTGGTCTGTGCTTTTCTTGTAATATCTTTGTCTGGTTTTGGTATTAGGGTGATGCCAGATTCATAGAATTAGTTAGGAAACATTTTTATCTACTTCTATTTTCTGAAAAAAGTGTTGAATGGGTATAATAACTTCCTTAAATGTTTGGGAGGACTCACTAGTGAACTGATTTGGGCTTGGTGCCTTTTGTTTTGAAAGGCTCTTAATTATTGTTCCAATTTCTTTAATATAGACACATTATAATTTTCTGTTTATTCTTGTGTGAGCTTTGGCAGATTGTAACTTTCAAAGAATTGGTCTGTTTCATCTAAGTTATCAAATTTATGGGCATAAAATTTTTAAGAATGTTCCTTTATTATACTTTGAAGGTCTCTGGGATCTGAAGAGATGTCCTCTTTCATTTATAGTATTAGTACTTTAGGTCCTTCTCTCATTTTCTAGACTGACTGGCGTCTTACTGATTGTATTAATCTTTTCAAAGAAATAGCTTTTAGTTTCACTGATCTTCTCTATCAATTTCCTTTTCTCAATTCCATTGATTTCTGCTCTCTTATTATTTCTTTCCTTCTTACTCTGGATTTAATTTTCTGTTCTTTCCCTAAGTTCCTAAAGTAGAAACTTAGATTATTGACTTCAGATCTTCTATTCTAATATGTGCATTCAGTGCATATATTAATAATTGTGCATATATTAATAATTTTTCCTTAAAGCACTCTGCATGTCACAAATTTTGATAAGTTGTGTTTTCATTTTCATTTAATTCTAGGGTTTTTTTAAATCTATGTGTTACTTACAAATGTGTTATTTAATCTCCATGTATTTTCATCTTTTTCCAGTTATCTTTGTTACTTTTAGTTTAATTACACTGTGGCCTGAAAGCAGATACTGTGTGATTTGTTCTTTTAAATTTGTTAAGGTGTATTTTAAAGCCCAAAATGTGGTCCATCTTGAGCTTGAAAAAAATGTGTTTTCTGTTGGATGAAATACTTGATAGGTGTCCATTACATCCAGTTGACAGATGGGGTTGAGTTCAACTATTTCCTCATTGATTTCCTGCCTGCTAGATCAGTCCATTTCTTTTTTTTTTTTTTTTTTTTTTTTTTTATGTTCAGTTAGTCAACATACAGTACATCATTAGTTTTTGATGTAGTGTTCAACAATTAATCAGTTGGATATAACACCCAGTGCTCATCACAACATGTGCCCTCCTTAATAATCATCACCCAGTTACCCCATCCCCCCACCCACTGCCTTCAGTAACCTTGTTTGTTTCCCAGAGTCCATAGTCTCCTCATGGTTTGTCTCCCTCTCTGATTTCTTCCCATTCAGTTTTCCCTCCCTTCCCCGCTGTGGTCCCCTGCACTGTTCCTTATGTTCCACTTATGAGTGAAACCATAGGATAATTGTCTTTCCGAGTTTGACTTATTTCACTCAGCATAATCCCTGCCAGTTCCATCTTTTTGATGGCTGAGTAATATTCCATTATATATAAAAACCACATCTTCTTTATTGATTTATCTGTTCAAGGACATCTTGGCTCCTTCCACAGTTTGTCTATTATGGACATTGCTGCTATGAACACTGGGGTGCATGTGCTCCTTATTTTCATTACATCTGTATCTTTGGGGTAAATTCCTACTAGTGCCACTTCTCATAGAAACATGTTGATGAATGCTTTATTAAAGTTAGAGACTTTTAATTTTCCTTTCTTTCAGTTTTTGCCTTACATATTTTGATGCTCTGTTATTATAAGCAGACAACTTGAGTACTGTTGTATCTTGGAGAATTGATCCCTTTATCATTATGTAATACCCCTCTTTATATGTGATGCCATTCCTTGCTTTGAAGTTTTCTCTGCCTGAAGTTAATACAGCTACTCCTAATCTTTTCATTAGTGTTAGCATGGTATTTCTCCATCCATTTATTTTTAGTCTACCTGTGTCTTTATATTTCAAGTGGGTTTCTTGTAGAAAACATATAGTTAAGTCTTGTATTCTGGCCCACTCTGATAATTCCTGTCTTTTATTTGGTTCCTTTAGACCATTAACGTTCAAAGTGATTATGGATATAGTTGGATTAATATCTACTATATTTGTTACTATTTTATATTTGTTGCCATTTTTCTTTGTTCCTATTTTTGTCTTAAACTATTTTCCCTTTGTGGTTTTAATTAAACATTTATGATCCCATCTTCTCTACTTTCTTAGTTGTTTTTTGTTTGTTTAGTTTTTTCTGCACCCGCCCCTTGGGTGGGACATGATGGCTAGAATAGGGGCTGGAGTTGGGTATTTATTTCCTTTTTCCTGGGTCATTTAGGTTCTACTAATACCTCAGCTGGTTAGGCTCTGGTTAATGAGTTTCCCATGAGGGCAGACCTTGTTAAGAACATGGTGGTGTGGCATTCTTAAATGTTTCCTTTGCCCTTCTCCCTGCCAAAAGCACAAGATTTTTTTTTTCCTGATAGTTACTTCAGGAAAATGGCTTAATTCCTGGAGGTCAATCTCATAGAATTGTGTGGACCCCTCACTGGATCTTCTTGGAGTTTGTAACTCTCAGTTGTTCACACCGAACCCCCATAAATTCATCCAGAATTACTGGACATTAGAACAATTAGTGCAATCAGTTCTAATAAAACCACTGCATTATAATACTTCATATAAGAGATAATGGAAGTCTGAATCAGAGCAATAGTCACGGAATCAAGTTAGGGACAGCTTTAAGACATGGTGAATAAAGAAGCTACAGAATGTAGTGAATGACTAAATGAGGAATATGAAGAAATTTATGAAACCAAACAAGCTATGTGTTTCTAAAATAAAACAGCAAGACAGGCATAGGATAGAAATCCATCAAAATCCTTGAGGAGAACATACACAGCCACTTACTCCTAGACACATCACCAAAGGCAAGGGAAACAAAGGCAAAAATGAACTATTGGGATTTCATCAAGGTAAAAAGCTTTTGCATGGCAAAGGAAACAGTCAACAAAACCAAAAGGCAACTTATAGAATGGGAGAAGATATTTGCAGATGACATATCAGATAAAGGGCTAGTATCCAAGATCTACCAAACTCAATACCCAAAGAACAAATAATTCAATCAAGAATTATGGGACATTTCTGCAAAGAAAGCATTCAAATGGCCAACAGACACATGAAAAAGTGCTCAACATCACTTGGCATCAGGGAAATACAAATCAAAACCACAATGAGATACCATCTCATACAGGTCAGAATGGTTAAAATTAACAAGTCAGGAAATGGCAGGTGTTGGCGAGGATTTGGAGAAAGGGGAACCCTCCTACACTGTTGGTGGGAATGCAAGCTGTGTTTTTCACTCTGGAAAACAGTATGGAGGTTCCTCAGAAAGTTGAAAATAGAGCTACCCTATAATCTAGCAATTGCATTACTGGGTATTTACCCTAAAGATACAAACGTAGTGATCCGAAGGGGCAGGTGCACCCCAATGTTTATAGCAGCAATGTCCACAATAGCCAAACTATGGAAAGAACCTAGATGTTCATCAACAGATGAATGGATAAAGAAAATATTGTATGTATGTATATACATATACATACATGTGATGATGAACATTTTTTCATGTGTCTGATAGCCATTTGTATGTCTTCATTGGAGAAGTGTCTGTTCATATCTTCTGCCCATTTTTTGATAGGATTGTCTGTTTTGTGTGTGTTGAGCTTGAGGAGTTCTTTATAGATCCTGGATATCAACCATTTGTCTGTACTGTCATTTGCAAATATCTTCTCCCATTCTGTATGTTGCCATATATAGTGGAAAAAAGAGTCTTTTCAATAAATGGTGTTGGGAAAACTGGACAGCTATATGTTGTTTCCTTTTTAAGACACACTGCTTTGCCTGGGCAAAAAGATTTGGCATCAACTAAGATGGGAAAGACACTGATGGTACAAATTTGGAGGATAGGTTCAGTTTGGGACATATTAATCATGAAATGTTTATTAGATATCTAGATGGCAATGTTTGTACCACACTTAGTGCTTGCCATACCTTGCATCTGCCCAGTACTTCATGTATCTTGATGCTTTGGTGTGTGGAAAATCAGGGAAGATAAAGGAAAGCGGGAGACTTTGCCTTCCTAACAACACAGTGATGCCCATAAATATTAAGATACTTACTTCATTAACACCTTCATCAAACATTTGTCCTCTTGTTTCCACTCTTTGCTCTATATTAATTAAGAGATTTCTTTGGCCACACATTTTTAAACCTTCTAGTGATTCCTCACTCACTTCATATAAACTGTCAGTATAGAACCAAGACCGCTGTCCATTATTCCATTCCAGTAAACAGAAAATTGACTAAGAATGAAGTGCTTATATTTTGGAAGTTGCTTTAATTCTTTTAATAAGTGAACAGCTATTATTACTATACAACTGCCAATTGGGAAAGCTAACACGTTCAGTGTGTCAAAAACTTAGACCTAATTATGCCAGCATAGGGTTGAACTTATCAATTCAAGTCTTTTAATCATCTTTAATTTTTCATATTGTCTGTTTTCAGTGAAAATGTCTTTGCCATTCACTGCATTTTGCAGTATGAATTTCTTAGGTAGTATCTAAATCTACTGTGGCATTTTGTCCAAATGCTCCACTATAGGCATATATCAGGCAGCCATGAAATACAGAAGACTTCAATAATTAACAGGATTAACAAGGGACTATGGTTTATTTAAATGGAGAAACAAGAAAATGAATCTTTCCAATCAATGTTTAATGTGGCAATAGAGATATTCCTAACACTCTTATAATCTGCAGGTATAACTTCTTTTAACAACTTGTATCTGGACCATAATCTATGAATGTTAAGCATTATCACTTACGAAGAAAATGTTTCTTTTTTTTTTTCCTGTCCCAGTTTACAATTGTTCTGGACTCCAAATTAACCTGGACTCCAAATTAATGGGGGGAAATGCTCTCAGGAAATCAAGGTAGGTGAACTATTTCAGTTTGAGTTGAATAAAGAACATTTTTAACATGGCATATTTCTAATAGATACATATTGCAAGGAAGCACTCATAAGCCCATCTTTTGCTGCACTGGTACACATTTGCTTAAAATATGTTTAAATATGGGGCACCTGTGTCCATTAAGTGTCCAACTTTTGATTTCAGCTCAAGTCATGATCTCAGGGTCATGAGATCAAGCCCCAAAAACAGACTTCATGCTAGGCATGGAGCCTGCTTAAGATTCTGTGCCCCTCCCCTCTTCCTCTTTACCTCCCCCCTCATTCTCTAAAAAATAAAATAAAATGAATAAGATGTGTTTAAAGACTTGCCTTTTTCTGTCTTACATTTGTGTAACACACATTTGTCAGAGTTCCCTTATCCCTTGAAAATCTAGGTCTGACTGGCTCAGAGTGCTGCCAATTCTCCACTTTGTAATGACTAAAACCTTCTTCATGATTTCTGCTAACTCCTATGGGGTTAAATTTTTCCTATAGTTCTCGGACTCCAGCTTTTGCATACAATTCCGCAGCATACATTTAGGCTTTTCCACAAGCACTCCATCTACTCTGAGTACAGAGCTGGCATTATAAAGTGAGTAGCCACTGGACACATCAACCTGTGGTTTTGAGTTCAGTGAGGGAGGAGGAGAGGGAGGGAAGGTGGAAACAGAGAGAAACTGAGTCTGTTTAGACAAGTGGAATTAACCTGGAGTTGAGGGCTGTACAGAGCAGTAGGTAAACTCAGTGCAGTGAATGTACTATATAAAGCATCTGAAGAAAGAAGGGAGGGAGGGAGGAGGCAGGGCATGGGGCCAGAGAAGGAGAGGGAAGAAAATGGAGGAAGGGAGCTAGAAGAGAGGAAAGAAGGAAAAAGAAAATAAATAAATGAGCAAAGAAACTGGTGTCATGAGGATTTGCATGCCAAGTGGGAAAGCTGTCATACTGTGTAGGTGGACAGTGAGCCACGGCCAGGGAGGCTCAGGGGTCCCAACAATTGGGATGAGACAGCGAGCTTCTCAGATCATCTGTGGGGCAGGATCTGTAATCAAGGATGACTTCATATTCGTGTAGGAAGTGTGTAATTCAAGTGTTACCATAACCATTCATAAATTCAATTGTTTCAATTATGTATTATCCATCCTGTTTGTTTCAAGATCTAATACCCCTAGCTGGATACTATACGTATCAAAAGTAATCCCACTAGTCACTGAACAGAAACTTCGAGAGGAAAAAGAAAACCTGATCCCAGCTTACTAGGTAGAGTGGTAAGGCCAGGCATTTTATAGAATCTGAGCTCTCTATGACTGCTATACTAGCATAATGCATAATAAATGTAATTTTTTGAGTAAAACAGCCATCACATTATTCTCTGTAGACTACACACAGGAATAACTGCAGCAGAAGTCTAAAATCACATCTCCCCCGTAGCACCCTGGTTTCTCTGTTGCCATGACAACTCCAGAGAGAATGAAATAAGGTTTCAAGACATTATCAAATTCATTGATTTTTTTTTAAATCAGGTTATGTGTTTCATGAATAGCAAATCCTGAATACTGAGTTAAAATTAAATTAGAATATATTGCTCGGATTATCTCATTAAGCATATTCAAGTAAGGGACTTCACAATCTAGAATTCAAAAGGACTGTATCCCTAGAGTTGCTGAAGTAAGTCTAGTATCCTCTTCATTATGTTTTTACAATGAACATTGAATCATCTGAATGGAAAAGATGAAAGGACTCTACTGCCTACAAAGACAATGACCTGTCACTTTCTATCATCAACTGCATTCCAGAAAACAGCTGTTCAATAACCAAGTATCACAGCTCAGTATTTCAATACATTATTTGAATGATTAACAATATTCAAATATTTGGCAAAAAATACATAGTACAAGTCAGAACAAATCGCAAGTTAATAGCCTTGGGAAATTACAATTAATAGATAACAAATACATTGAAGCATAAATATGTGTAACACTACTGCCTGTTAAGGGTACCCTTGTTAGAAGAAATCTGTAAAAAACAGTTTGACTGAAAAATTTACTTTGGACTTAAAAATGTACCTTATGTTCTCCATCAACCTGTAGAATAGTATCTGACATTTTCCCATCAAGTTACCAGTATCTGACATGTCTAATGTTAACCTTTAATAGTTTAAAAAACAATGTATATGTTCATTTCAGTGAAAAACCTAGTGTTTGTTTCTTTTCTTTTTTTTTTTTTTTTTTTTTAGGATTGAGTCAACTTCCTATAAGTATAGGCTCATCTGTTTGACAATCTACTTCATAGGCTAGGCACTGTGGGACTTAGGACAAGTTAAAGGTGTTTAGTTGCCCCATTTCACAGCTGAGAGTTTTTATGTGAGTGTGAAAGGAGGTCAGTTTGTAGGAAGCACTTAGGAGAATTTAAGTGGGATAGTATGTAAGAGAAGAACATTCCCTTGCTCTTTATAAAATAATAATGAGATTTTTTTATGGCCTATATATAGTTCAGGGTGAATTTAAAATAAATAAGGGTTCTTCTTATTTTAAGAAACAGAATAATAGTAAGTCTCAGTATCTGAAACAACATGGTTTGATGGTTTCCCACATTGTATACTCTACATTGTGAGCACAGAAAAAATTGGTATAGTCAACTATTAAGGAATTATATCTCCCCGAAATTCATAGGTTGAAGCCCTAATCCTCCAGTACCTTAGAATGTGACTGCTTTTGAGATAGGGCCTTTAGAGCAGTAATTAAGGTTAAATGAAGTCACAAGGATTGGGCCTTAATCTGACTGGTATCCTATTAAGGAGAGACATCAGGGATGTTAGCACAGATAAAAGGTCATCAGAAGACACAGCAAAAAGATAGCTGTCTATAAGTAAGGACAGACACCCCAATAGAAACCAAACCTTCTGACATCTTGATCTTGGACTTCCAGCCTCCAGAACTATGAGGAAAAAAACTTCCACTGTTTAAGCCACCCCATGTCTGGTATTCCATTATGGCAGCCCTAGGAAACCAATACACCAATTCTGAGAAATTAAAATCAATTCAAATTACTTTATTTGGGGGGATTTTCTGTCCAAGCATCTCAACTCAGGGAACAGTGCAGAAGAAATCTTACATATTCTATCAATCTCTGCCAAGTTAGAGACAAATTAATTTATCTATCTTCAAAGGTAAGGACCAAGATCAAGAGACCCTGTTTGGATTCCTTCTTCCTGGCATCTCTTGAATGAAGGCTACATAATTGCTATGGCAAAGAAGCAGCCTAAACAACTTGGACCTTGGGAATCACTTCATAAAACAGTAAGTTAAATGTGTGATATTATTCTTAATTTGGTAAAGTCCCTACAGTTCGAAGAAAAGGGGAGGTGGGCCAAGAGAAGTTGCTCTGTTTAAACACTCTACTTAAGATGGTAGCACAATCTACCATAGCCCACAGGCTGCCATGTCATTCACCATTTTGCAGCTATCCTAGAGGAAATGAATGAATAGGATGCCCACCATACTTTTACGGAGATCGTAACTGAAAAGGTCATGGAATGTTTAAAAAAAAAAAAAAAAAAGGACAGGAATACAAAGGAAATAGTAATGGATGCAGAGCTCACTCTTACCTGGGAATATAAGCATATTGTTTCTGTACTGAAAATCTAAGACAAAGATAACTTACAGATACAAAACCCTTACAAACTACCTCGATCATCTCTAACTTCTGCCAGTTTGTATAAAGGGACCATTCTTCCCATCTGGGGCAGTTTAGTGGTAAGTTATACACAGATATTGTCAATACCTCACCTTTTTGCTGGGACACACATGATTATCTCTGCATAATTCCAATCAGCTCAATCCCCACACGTATTATTTCAGAAATTTTCTAAATTACCACTCTTGTTTTACCCCAAAGTCAAGTCAGAAAGATATCCAGGAAGTGATGCATTTTAGACTCAAATGGCCTTCCAAACTTAAAAGTAAGTGAAGACACTGATGGCCATGAGAGGTGACCAGTTCCAGATGCATTCACTCCCCTAAAAGCAGGGTTGTTCATAACCATGGTTTCCACCGCCCACCAGCCCAGTGATGCACTAGCCAACTGCTGTCATCACAACTGCCGGTATCCACAGTTGTTACTTTAGAGGGACAGGAGGGAATGTGGAAAGTAGGGTGAAAGAATAATTCAGGAAGCATGAAAGATGTGCTGGCATTAAATAGCCTTTTATTTAGTAGCATATCTAGTTGGGCATGAATTTCATCCTTTTAGAAATCATGAGCACTACATGGTTTAGTTTTTAGGCTAAAGTGAAGCAAAAACTCACCAGTATTCAATTACTATGGCAACATTTCTACCTCTCAGTTAGAACCCTGATTTAGGACATTATGTGCATTACTCAGTGCTTAACATGAGCAGGGGGTCTCCTGGGCAAGATTTTTCAGTCTTGCCAGCCTAATTCCCATAGCTCTCATATTAGTTCAGTTCAACAAACATCTAGTGTGCCCTAACTACCTACCTGGGCTACATGCTAGGGATTCAAAAATAAATCTTCAACACATGGCACACTGACAGCCAGCCAGCACACCCGTCCCTGGAAATACACTGAAAATTTTTCTCTATATACAGTCTTTTTTCAAGATTTCTCATGAGCCATTTTCATCTGCTATCTCTCCTCCACTTCATTAGGTTGGGTATATTAAAATTTCCAAGGATAGCATCTATATATAGTAGTTGTATTTTAAATAACTATTTTGAAATACTGAATCACAAGTCTCCCATTAAGATTTAGGAAAAAGTCTGGCCATGACACACTTGAAACCCAGCCATAAACAGGTGACTCACGCATGAACGAGTGAAGTGAATAAATTAATGAATGTAAAGACTCATGAATCATCTTTAGGTAGCTCAATTTTTGGACACATGACTCCTCCTATCTATGTTGGTTCCTTCTGGCTTCAGTGTCAGGATGGTGACCTATGGGTTTGTCCATAAATTGGGAGTGTTGATGGAGAATTTCTTCTTGGAGCCAATGAACCTCTTCTACAAATTTAGACTAGCTTAGAAGATTAAGAAACAAACAATCTATGGCTCTTTTCCCTAGCCCCCCTGTGTTACTTTGTCAAAGGTATGTGTAAACCATGAGCTATCCTAAAACACAACGAAAACTGTACGGTGCCTACGAATAACCACAGTCTGAGAAACACACTGTATTGGCATCATTTCAACCACAAAGATGCAAGGTCAAAAAGGTAGCTGTTGTTTTAAGCTTAGTATTAACCATGTAAACATAGCACCTGCACTTTGTGGCTGGTCACTCACCTCTCGCCATCATTATGCAGACTGTCTAGTGTTTACAGAAAAAAGACAACACTCCCTGCTTAAGATGAAGGACCTTCTCAATCTGGCCCTCCTCTGCCGTCTCATCTTCCCTCTGTACCTCAACCAGAAACCATTTCTTCCCACATGGCTAAGGTACTAGGCTTGGTCAGCTCTGCTGATAACATTCATTGTACATGAAAGGTTTCCCCACTCCTTTGCACCTGTTCCTACAATAGCTGTTCCCTGAGGATCACAAGAATTCTCTTCCCCCGCTGACAGCTCACAGTATTGTGTCCAGCTCAGCTCTGAGTTCTGAGTCTCTCTACTCTCTGAATGACTCTTTTGACAAACAAATCATCCTGCCTGTGACATTTCTTGTCTCCAAACTGCAGTTATTTTTATTCTGAATGATTTACCTTCTAAAATGCACAGGTCCTAGTTTTCCGAAATTAGTCCACAGAAAACTTTTGTGAGTGCAAAAGTAAAAATGTTTTAAAAAATATGTTATCTTGAAATAAGCGAAAACTACCACATGAATCCTGAAATAAGAAATCAAATATTTTTATCCACTGGATAAAAATGCCTCATTGGAATGGAGGAGTCAAATCTTCTCTAGTCTGTTGCTTTTGCTGCATTTACCCATTTACCCATTGGATTTCTTTATATATTTATGACATTTTTATGGCTCCCCATTAAGGTGATAAATCTCCTTAAGATCAGTATCTGAACTCCCCTCTTTCTTTAGAATATGCAAAGTGACACACAATAACTGTTCTGTAACTACTGACGCTGGTCAAGATATTAAACCGTAAAATTTGAGTTTCCCTATTGTAAAAACAGATGATTTTACATACCTTTTAAGAATAGCAAGCATTGCCTGAATGTTGGCAATATGCATCTGGCACATAACTGGTACTTGCAAACTATCTGCGGAAGGAAAGCAGGGAGGCAAACTGCAGGAAAAGGGCAGTGGGGGGAGATGCTATGGCTTGTAGTTTGTGGTGAATATAAACTCTAGATGAATACTATTAAGCATTGTTACCAGGTACAGGTACATGCAGGATACATACATTTCCAGAATCAAGACAAATATTCCCCCTCTTCTGTATTCAACTAATATTTAGCAAAAATACATGTCATCTTTGTCTCTCCTCCCCCACCTACTTAGGTACCAGCAAAACTATTTTCCTTTTACCTACAGTAGCAGCAACATTATTCAAAGTAACCATATTTTACTACCAGCAAAAACATTTAACAAATTACACTTTGCATTAGGGAAAAAAAAAATCAACAAAAATGCCAAATTGCTGAATAGTGGATGTAAATTATTAAAAGCCAAAAACATGCTGAAAATTTGTAACTGTGCCCAGAGCTACATTTAAGCAAAAGAATCATTACTTATACTTTGAAGAAAAAGCTTCTAAATCAGCAAAGCAAAGAAAGTCAACTGAACCTTTCTCTGAATTATTTGGCAAACAACACATTTAGTTATATTTTGTACACAAATGATGCCACTTTTCCAAGGTGCTCAAAATATTTTGCAAACAACCAGGCAGTTTCAGAGCATCATGATTAAGCCAACAGCAGTGTCTATACCTTTCCACAGGAATAAAACTCAACACCCAAAGTAATTAAATTATGTGGAGAGCCAGTCAGAGCGTTTCTCACCCCTGACCACCTTCACCTATTCTCCTGTAGGTCTGTTTCCAGATTGTGCACTAAAATAGAAACTGATTTTCCTACCTGGAACTTCCTGTAAAAGGTAAAAGAGCAAACCTAGGCATGTCTGGCTGCCACTCAGGAATAAATCGATTTGAAAGGTGATAGTAAGGACATTTCAGCTGAAGCGAACTACAGCTGGCTTTACAGATAACAATTACTCACTGATAATTGTGGTGTTTGAAAATAACTATTGCTTCTGTGGACATCCACAATTCTTCATAGCTTTCTAGGTCTCAGAAGAATGACTGGCAGCCTCCCTTTCACAACATGATAAAGCAGAGCTTATGTAAACTCAATCAAAATTGATTTCTGATAGCAAATAAGCACATAAAAAGATGCTCCATACCATGTGTTATCAAAGAAATGCAAATTAAAACAATGAGATCCACACCTATTGTCATGACAAAAATCAAGAACACTGCCCTCCAAATGCTGGTGAGGGTGTGGGGCAACAGGAACTACCATGTTGGTGGGAATGCAGAATGGTCCAGCCACTTTGGAAGAAAGTTTGGTGGCTTCTTAAAAAAACGAAATATCCTTTTGGGGAACCTTGGTGGCTCAGTAGGTTAAGCAGCTGCCTTCAGCTTAAGTCATGCATGATCCCAGGGTCCTGGGCTCCACCCTGGGCTCTCTGTTCAGGAGGGAGCTTCCTCTTCCTTCTCCCCCTGCCCTTACCCTGCTTGTGCTCTCTCACTTCCTCCCTCTTGAATAAATAAATATCTGGAAAAAAAAAACACTAAACTAAATATATTTTTATCATACAATCCAGTAATCATGCTCCTTAGTTATTTACCCAAAGAAGCTAAAGACTTTTGTTAACACAAAAGCTTGCACATGGATGTTATAGAAGTTTTATTCATAATTGCTGAAACTTGGAAGCAACCAAGGCATCCTTCAGTAGGTGAACAGGTAAATAATCCATGATACATCAAAGCAATAGAATGTTATTCAGCACTAAAAACAAATGAGCTATTAAGCTATGAAAATACAGGAAGAATCAAAACATATTACTGATTGAAAAAAATTAATCTTTGAAAGTTACATACTGTATGATTCCAACTATATGGCATTCTGAAAAAGGCAAGATTATAAAGACAATAAGATCAATAGTTGGGGCACCTGAGTGACTCAGGTTAAGTGTCTATCCTCAGCTCAGGTCATGATCCAGGACCCTGTGATGGAGCTCCATGGGGCATCTCCCTCTACCCTTCCCCCTACTCATGTTCACACTCTGTAAAGTAAATAAAAGCTTAAAAAAAAATTATCAATGGATTCCAGGGGTTAGCGAGGAGAAAGGGATGAGTAGGTAGAGTGCAGAGAATTTTTAGGGCACTGAAATTACTCTGTATGGTACTATAATGGTGGATATATATCATTATACACTAGGAATGAACCCCAATGCCCCAGTGGGGTTCATATGGATTCTGGGTGATGATAATTTATCAGTGTAGGTTTTGTTGATTGTTAACAAATATACCACTCTAGTGAGTGATGATGATGATATAATGGGGGAGACTTATGTGTACTGGGGGCCATGGGCTATATAGGAAATACCTGTATCTTCTTGATTTTCCTATGAACCTAAGACTGATCTTTTTAAAAAAATTAAAATTTTAATTCTCGGGGTGCCTGTGTGACTCAATCAGTTGCGTGTCCAACTCTTGATTTTGGCTTAAGTCGTATCTCGGGATTTCAAGATCAAGCCCGACATCAGGTTCCACACTGGACAAGGAGCCTACTTGCAATTCTCTCTCTCTCTCCCCTCCATCCCTCTGACCTCCCTTCCCTCTCTAAAAATAAAGTAATTTAAAAAATTTTACTCCTTACCCATGCCCACCATCTTCACAGAAGTCACGGAGGACAATAGCTATAGAAGGCACTTTCCTTTCCCTACAAATACCCACAGAGACTGTTGCTCCTGGTTACTGCAATACTCTCCCTTATCATTATAAAAAAGCTCACTGCAGCTTACCCTTTTTGGTCTTCTGGACTCCTCTTTCCTAGTGTTCCCCAAAGAAGGCCCATGATTGCTTACCACTTGATACCTCTCAATCAGATCGCTTCACTCTCCTTCCCACCTGATTGATGCTCATGTAACCAAAACTGTGATTTGGAATCCAACATTCAATGATTATGTTATTATTCCCACCTTCTAGCACTCTTGTTATTATTATTTTTTTTTTTTGTATTTTGGTACTTTGGTATTTGATACATGAACTCATAATTTTAAGATACTGTATCTTTTTTTTTTTTTAATTTTTTTATTTTTTATAAACATATATTTTTATCCCCAGGGGTACAGGTCTGTGAATCACCAGGTTTACACACTTCACAGCACTCACCAAATCACATGCCCTCCCCAATGTCCATAATCCCAACCCCTTCTCCCAAACCCCCTCCCCCCGGCAACCCTCAGTTTGTTTTGTGAGATTAAGAGTCACTTATGGTTTGTCTCCCTCCCAATCCCATCTTGTTTCATTTATTCTTCTTCTACCCACTTAAGCCTCCATGTTGCATCACCACTTCCTCATATCAGGGAGATCATATGATAGTTGTCTTTCTCTGCTTGACTAAGATACTATATCTTTATGCTATCTTTAAATCTAAGATATAAATTTATAAGTATAAATCACACAATTATAAATAGAGAGGGTCAATTTTATTTCTAGGCAGAGAGATGAGTTCAATTTCCAGAATGGCTAAACTTCAGGCTTTTATTCTCAAAACAAGCTAGTACTCTAGGTTAGATCTATTTTAGGAGATGGTTAAGAGTTAGGTAACTATAGTTTCAAAAACCCAACCCTTATCTCTCAGCCTCATTCTGCATAGGAAATTTTCCTATTGCATTTCTAATATTAGAATAACACCAGGGCGCCTGGGTGGCTCAGTGGGTTGGGCCGCTGCCTTCGGCTCGGGTCGTGATCTCGGGGTCCTGGGATCGAGTCCCGCGTCGGGCTCTCTGCTCAGCAGGGAGCCTGCTTCCTCCTCTCTCTCTCTCTGCCTGCCTCTCTGCCTACTTGTGATCTCTCTCTGTCGGATGGATAAATAAAATCTTTAAAAAAAAAAAAAAAAAGAATAACACCGTTGTTTAATTTAATGTAGTATCTTGTGCTTATCTCCTTTTTGCACAACTATATTGTTTCAGAATTATCCGAGTCCCTCTTTCTCTGACTCCCTCCTTCCTCTCTTGACTAAGCTCCCAAAGGCAAATATGATGGGTTATTCTCATCTCCCAGGGCCTAAGGCAATGCCTGGGACATAGTGAATGCTCAATAGATGTGTGTGGACAGACCCATTCCATGTGTGAGTAAAGATTAAAAGAATGAATAGCATATTCACTAAACATGTCAACTCTATTTTATCTATGTGTATGAATTTGTAACTACTGCAAAAATATTTAAAACACATAGGGAGAGACAATGCAGACAATAGTAAATGGTGAAGTATCATCGGTATAGATTTGGCTGGGATCTTAGCAGAGCTTCTCTTTGGAATGCTTTTCTAAAATACTTCTTGTAATACTTCTCTAAAATCTAAAATAGTTAAGTGAAGAGGGCCGGGCATGGGTTGAACTGTGTCCTACCAAACATTAATATGTGCAGGTCCAAGTCCTGTGTCCAAGTCTGCCTCAGACTGTAACTATACCTGGAGATAGGGTCTTTAAACAGGCAATAAAGTTAAAATGAGATAATTAGAATGGGCCCTAATCCCATATGACTGATGTCCTTCTAAGAGGAAAGCTGGATACAAACTATAGGCAGAATTAAAACTATGTGAAGACACAGTGAGAAGACAGCCATATACAAGCCAAGGAGAAAAGCCCCAGAAGGAACCTAACTTCCTGACACCTTGGTCTTGGACTTCTAGGTTTCAAATCTGAGTAAACATATTTCTGTTAAGTCAGTCAGTTTGCGGTCCTTTGTTATGGCAGCCCAAAAAAACTAATACAGCAAGGCGTGAGCTGCTTTAGAAGACACTGGTGCTTTGGTGAAGCACCTTTCATAGAAGAAAGAAGATAGGAAGGAAACTATCATCATAACTGCCTACGACATGCCTGGGTGCGGTGCCAGGTCGGTCATGAAAATCACCCTTTTAGCTTCTCCCATAACCATACAATGTTGTATTATTAACCTAGTTTTTAAAAATAAGTGAGTTTTAGAGATTAAGAGGCTTTCTAAGGATACTTTTGGCTGATTTATTTCAGAATTATTTATTTACTCTAATAATTATTATTCTAATAATTTGTTAATTATTCAGATTTATTTCAGAAACAGAGTTGCAGTAATGTCTAGGTGACTTCAAGGTTTTTATTCTTTTTTTTTTCTTTTTGAACAAACTCTGTTTTCTTTATGACTCCTACAGGATAGAAGGGGCTCTGGCAGACCCTGCATGGCTGAGGCTCTGGGACAAAGATGCTCCTATGTCCACAGGCAGAAATGCATCACCGTGTACAATCGGGAGGGAAATAGCACATAGTTGACATTTTTTACATCACGTCTCTAAAATTACAGTATGTGCCAGAATAGGAGACACAAATTTTTCACACACACACACACAAAAAAGAAAACAAAGAAAAAGAGAAAGGGAAGGTGGATGAGGAAGAGAGGGGCAAACCTGAAATCTGAAAATCTGACTTTTCATCAACTGAGTTGTTATTTTGCATGGAGGCCAAGCACTTAAGGCTAGAACTAGAATAAACAAAGAAAAACATGAAACATCACCACTCTGAAGTCCATATTAGTAATTATTTTCCTAACAGAATCCCATCTTCTTAAGATGGAAATTAGGGGTTATACCTGGAACATGTTAGATCTAGATCTACATCTGTTCCTACCATTATCCGAGAGCCAAAGCAACTGCTGTATTTCTATTTCAATTAAATTCTTCTGTTTGTTATATGCTGATTACATATATACATATATACATTCATTTTTACTGAAATACCTAATGATATGAAAAACAAACACAAAAGAAAAATTAAGTTTCCTTAATACTTAGAGCCCATTTGCAAGTTCTTGAAACCGGCAGAGTGACATTCCTCTAGGAATCAGCTGCCTAGATGTTAATACTTTGCTGAGGGCAAAAGGCAATCTTAGCCCAACCCCCAGGATCCTGTAAGTCTACTTCAACACATTAAAAATTCCTCTGGAAACTTCCTTTATCTTTATCCCAAGATATATGTTGGCAATCATCCCCCAAGCATATGACCCACCAATATACATCAGAAGGGTCTCATGACTAAGACAGTAATACATGACCTTTTCCTAACAACAGCTAGGCCCGTCAAGCTCCTGGAAACTTTGCTTTCAAAATTCCTTAGAGACGTAACGCTATCCCTAACTCCCTCCCAACTGGAAAGTATATAATCAGCCACTCTTCATGACCCCAGTGCAGCTCTTTCTGCCCAAAGGTCCTGTCCCTGTGCTTTAATAAAAGCACGTTTTTACACCAAAGGCATCTCAAGAATTCTTTCTTGGCTGTCATCTTCGAACCCTAATATCTTTCCTACACCATTTAATTTTTGTCCAGAAGTGATTTGGATCCCCAGGGGACATTTGGCAATGTCTAGAGACACTTTTGTTGGCACAATCAAGGGGGGGTGCTGCTGGCTTCTAGTTGTTGACAGAGACCAGGAACACAGCTAAACTTCTACAGTTCCCTTAACAGCCCCACACTCCCACCTTGCAACAAAGAATTCTGCAGGTCAATATGTCAATAGCAACAAGGGTTCTTGCAAAAGAAGTCACTCCTTTTGTCGGTGTTAGCTTACTTTGTACTGGCTGTAGTGATCTATTAGTTCTAACTGTATGTACTATAGAGGAATTCTTTAAGTGTATATAACTTGACTTGCTTTAAAATTAACCATCTTTCTGCAATGCATTACTACTATTTGTTTTTTATAGAATTGCATATATGGTTGGGCACCTGGGTGTCTCAGTTGGTTAAGCGCCTGAGTCTTGATTTTGGCTTGGGTCATGATCTCAGGATTGTAAGATCAAACCCTACCATGGGATCTGCACTGGGTGCACAGCCTGCTTAAGATATCTTTCTCTCCATCTCCCTTTGCCTCTCTCCCATACCCTCCCCACCACTCCCCAAAAAAGAACTGCATGTATGGTATGAAACTTCATTTACTAATTAACACGTTGTATTTTGTGGGCTATGATCACCTGATGAACAGTGAATACATTTTTTAAGTGTGATTATCTATTTTCTAGAATTAGAATACTAATATCCAGAATATCATAGCATCATATCCAGAATGCAGTATTTTGCACCTGGAATTCAATATATAATACATAAACAATAGATTTCCTTTAAAATGCATTTCTATGATGGTATCATGGAATGTAGTTTTTCTTCAAAATATCTGAAAAACTGACATATATGTTATAGGTCTTTGTGTCCTACATATAGTATGAATTTTTAAGTTAAAAGTTTGTTTAAATTCCCCACCCATTTCATTTGTACTAGATTTGCACAGATTAGGTTCAAATCAGCAAACATTTACTGAATGACAAAGAGCTGCTAGCTGCGAAACTGCCATCTCTAGGTCCACACTGGAATTTTCAATTCTCCCATCGTTACTAAAAACCAGAATTATCCTGGAGATTCCTCAACTTTTTGAGGAACCTCCAATTGTTTTCCAGAGTGGCTGCACCAGCTTGCATTCCCACTAACAGTGTAGGAGGGTTCCCCTTTCTCCGCATCCTCACCAACATTTGCCATTTCCTGACTTGTCAATTTTAGCCATTCTGACTATAGTTTCCTATTGCTAAGAGTTTCTTAATGATTTGCCTATTTTTCAGCTTATAGATTCTTAAAGGATTGTTGTACTCGTGGTACATTTAAACAGGTTTTGAACAACCAAAAGAAGCTGAAATCCTGAGAATAGGCAATATTTTCCACAAAGATGGGGTGGGGGAGTGGAGTTTAATGGCTAAGACAACAGAAGCCGTTAATACTGATTATCCACTTGCCAAAGAGGCATGATTTGTTTTCAAAGTGATTATAGTAGCCAAGTTTAAGGTAATCAGGAAAAACAAAACAAAACAAAGAAATAACCATCTGTTGAAAAATTTCTTTATTCTTGTCTTTTCTTCCTTCCACTTTCTCTGGGTGAGTAGTTTAAGGGGATTAATGTGAACATCTGAACATGCTGTTTTGCACCGAGCTCACTTAGCCTTTTCTTCTCAAGTCCTTGACCCAGATAAAGAAAGATATGATTTCCAAATTCAAAGGAAGCTTCAGTTGGAGGGGAGGAGAAAAAATGCTATCTCAGCCCAAAGTCTGATTTCTCTGCTGTCTTACAGTTGTAATTGCAAAATAGAGCTTCACTTAAAAATACCTCCCTTTGTTCATCCAGACCTCACAGAATCACCATGTGGGAAGGGACCTTGAGATGTCATTTACTATCACAGACCATATATTCTGAACCTAAACTCAAATAGCCTCACAGAAGACTTTTTCCCCTTATTTGCTTATGTCTTTATAATGACCTCGTTAAGTGCTCAAAGGTCATGTGAATATATACACAAAATAATTGCCTAAGTTTCATTCATCCCTTGGTCCCTGGGCCATGTCATCCGGCGTCAAAAGCGTCAACAGGATTTATGTGCTGTCCCTCCTAGTTCCGTTTTCAGCTTTTTAATTGAGTCTGTTTATCCAAGTGCCTATAAACATGTCTCTCTATGTACATCTCACAGGTATTCTAAATTCCACACATCCAAAATTGAAATCATCTTTCTTCCCAAACCAGTTTTTGCACCACTCTTCCTCTCCCCATGAACAATACCACATGCATTACCCAAGCCAGAAAGTTCAGAGTCCCCACAGGCCCTTTTCTCTCTTTCCAGCACTCACACACCAGATCCTGTCAATCCTACTTGAAAATAAAACCTCTCTGGTGCTTTTCCTTCTCTTCATTCTCACTACTGCTGCCTTAGTGCATTCTTAAACTTCCTGGGCAAGTTATTGAAGTCATCTCCTTGTTGGTCTTTTGCTGCCAGTATTCCTCACCATCTACTGGCACTCCACACACCTCCCTCCCACACGGTCCTCATCTTGGTCAAGAGCTTTAAAATACACATCTCATTACGCGACCACAACTCTTTAGGATCTTATTTTAAATATTTGAGTTTTCTCCTATAACTGAAAGAGTTACAAATAAAACTCCTATTCACCACCACAACAGGCCAAATTAAGAAATTTTGGATTGTTTTAAAGAACAGGTGCCAGGCTAATTTTTTTTTCCCATAGCACAGGATCATTAGGATTAAAAACTGCCAAGCAGCTTTGTGATTCTGCTTCTACCGTGAACCACCCTCTGCTGCCTGGGCAATCCCACTCCAGAGAGTCCCTTACATTGAAAGGATGGACTGTGAACCCAGCAGTGGGACAGACAGAAGATAAAATATATGTAGACTTCAAAAGCTACAAATAGACTGTGAACAGCTATAACATATAGTTGTTTAGTTAAAGAAACTGACAGATGCTTCAAGTCTTCCTAAACTGTTATCAATAATATTCAATGATTCTTTTCCCTTGGGGGTACCTCGAGCTCTATAAAGAACAGCTCTTATGAGCTCACAGAAAGAATGAACACGAGAAATACCTTTCTCTCTTTCTCACCAGTAAAGAGAATTCCTTTGGTGTCAAAAACCAGGGGAATGAGAAGGATTCCTTTATGCAGATGCATAAGTTCTTTCAATGATAATTTTAAACTATAGTGAGCCAGTGTGCTATGGGAACCCACTGGGTCCAAAGAAAGCCCCTTATTTTTTCAGGAGATTCTGAGGGTAGTGACTGCACCCAGCATGAAAATCAGCACCAAGATCGTGTTAGAATGAATATTAGAAGAAAAGTGTTGCAAAATGGTGAGACAGTGTTGAAAAAGAGGAGCATACCAACAGCTGCAGAGGAGGCCGCTATCAACAGGCTCAGTGGGGTGAGCTGGTAGCAAGGAAGGCCTTTGGGCAGAATGCTCTAGACAGGGCTTTTTGAGTTAAAGACAGCTTCTCCTGCTCCCACTTCGGAAAACTCCCTTGCTTATTTCTCTATGTACTGAACTCTTACTCATCACTCAAAACCCAGATGAAGTTTCATTCAAGACTTCAGTGGAGCTGCTCCCCACCATCACATTCCCATCAAAACCTTCTCTACTCTGGAGGTAGGATGATTTATGCCTATATTTGTGTACTATGCTTTTAATGCAAATTAATGTTCTCCAGTTTATCTATTTTGTTGAAACCCTTAGAGAGCACTTCCTACATACCAAGCAGTGTTCTCACAGCTTTGCAGTATTACTTAATCCTCACTCACTACATGTAGTTGTACTACTAGCCCCATTTTACTGCTGAGGAAACCAAAGTCCAGACTTCTAGAATTCTGCCTTTTGCACTATAGAAGGAGCTTCTAGAGAGAGCAGGGAAAAAGAAAATGCATGGCCTCCATCTTTATAAGCTCAGCTTGTAACACATGACTTAGCAAATCGCAGACTTCAAAACATACATACATACTGTTGAATAAAGAATATTTGGCAGAGATGTCTGTCCAAATTGAAGCAAATCTCTTCATTTTAAGAGACACGCAGTTCAATTTTCTTTCATGTACCCTTCCCTTATTAACTGAAGTGTTTAATGAATTATTCTCTTCGCTTAAAAAGATGAAAATAATTAGTGACTTAACTATCATTCCCAAGCCCAAGTAAAGCTCATCAAGGTCTGGTTAATTCATTTACTTCAGAAAGACAAATCTCATATCAATGCCTTAAAAAGAAAATTGCAAATTTTCTGTGAAAAATCTCAGCGCAACACTGTGGCAGCATGAGGTTTAATGTGCTACTAAAGAACAGAGAATGTCTACAGCTAAAGTTGTTACTGGTGAGAGCATCAACACATTGTCCTCTCCACCTCAGGGTAGTGTGTAGAATGACCTAGAGCAAAATGAACATGGCAAGCTGTGTGCAAACCCTCCTTGACCATCCTGACTCCAAGCATCTGAAGGGTCAAGGTCTGCGCAGAGTCAACAAGGAAGATGTTGATCGCACAGATGGTGTCAGATACATAAAAGATACACGGAACTGCATGAATGCAGTGCACTATCCAAACAGAGAACAAAATGTCATTGGGTACAATCTGACTGGCCTCCGGGTCTCCTAAAATTTTGGTTATTTTTAAGTACCAAAAATTAAGCCTAGTCTGGAGAAAAGGAGACACTGATTCTTGAAGTGCCAAAAGAACACTACTTTTCTTTCAATGATTACAATCTCATTCATTTGGGGCAAGTCCCCAGTTTAAAATGTCAGCACCCCATGAGGAGGTAAACCTTTTGTCATCATCAGCTAATATCTGGTTTATCCAGTAATTCCCTCCCCGAGATCAGTACGCCTGCCTGCAGGCAAGGATAAGAAAAGGACCTGAACTGGTGCCAGGAGTGAGGAGAGGAGTCCTAGGAGAAAAACAACCACTTTAGGTGAGGAAGGCCCAAAAGGCCCACATACTGTGCTTCCTAGTTTTCCCAGACTGGCTATCTCACCCGGGACAGAGCACAGCAGCAGGTGGATCCAGGACAGCACAACTAACGAGCAGTTTCTACTCAGGAAGCATTTTCAGTGAGAGAGAAGTGTTTCTTTACCAATTTTTCTTTAAAAAAAAAAAAAAAAAGGCCTGGGTGGGTAGACTCAAGGTCTGCTGGGCCAGTACCCATGATGCCTGGAGAATAATCAAACAGCCAGGAGAAGGCACGACGCTCTGACATCAGCAGTGCCATGGGGCTAGACAGAATTCAGGGCTGAAGTTACTCAGAACTAGTCAGCAACTCCGTGTTCTACTCTGTCCTCACAGAAGGACAAGGTACATTGCTGCTCCCTGTATGCCCTAACTGAAAAATGTTTGTTTCATAAGTAGTATAAATAAGCCATTGAGATGCTATTGATGGTTTACTCCTACTTATATAGTCATGTTCCAGACACAAGAAATGAAAAAGATCTGCCATCTCTGTCACATTCTAAACATCTGACTAGTGGCCCAAAGATACCCAGTAACTGGAACTTCCAAAATGACCAAGTGAGGGGTTTGGGCTCTAGTGCAAAAAAGGTGCATTTTCAGTTGAGCTAAAAATGAAGAGAAGCTAGAAGATTCCAGGACCCAGAGGGTACAGGGGAATGATAACAAAAACAGACTTAACATCCTTCCCACTGCACTCAGGCCAAGAAGCAGAGCTGCCCTGAACTGTCGTGTAGGTTGTACCCTGCACAAGGACACAGTCCAGGTACAGAGTGGAAACTCGCCTCCTCTCTGCAAGCCGGGCAATGGCCGGAGCAGGACTGTGCCAGCTCCTGAAGGGGTACCATTTTCTAACTGGTCTACCCAAAGCGGGTACTTTATTTTTTTTTATTTTTTTTCAGAATAGGTGGTTCACCCAGCATGTCTATTTTCTTAAACACAAAAATACCTCATATATATGCAGATAGCATACCAAGTCCAGTTCGACTGGATGTGAGCAGGAGCAAAATGGAAAACTAAGGGGTAATTGGGGCTCCCACACCACACCTACAATTGTCATCCTTCCCTCTTACAAACCTCAATCAGCTTGGGAGTCTCTGCTCTTGAAACAAAGGGAAGGATTAGAGGTGTTGTGAATATTTATGGACACCTGCCCATTTCAGTGGTAGCACCATGGGAGCTTGGTCGAAAAGAATTCTGCGATGGGACCACCTCCAAGGTCATGTTTCTTTGTCATACGTTGGGAAAGGAGAGGTTGAAGGGAACTTGGAAGAACCTAGGTGTTGAGTAAAGGGAATGGGCTAAAGTACTAAAGATAATTTCTGCCTAACTTGTGGGTTCCCCCAGAGCTAAATATAACTTTCCCACTTGTTTGCCATCTCTAGGTCCACACTGGAATTCTCAATTCTCCCATCCTTACTAAAAACCAGAATTATCCTGGAGATTTCTCTGTAACCTCATAGATTTATCTTCTCATGAACCTGGGGCTACCCTCAGGTGGGTAAGAAGTAGGTAGTGGCTAGTGGGTAGGAAGACACCCCACATGGCCCCTCTTCATTGCTGAATACAGGCCCTAAGTTCTCAGCTGGTATGAAGGAGATATAGAGTCTAGTCACATGGAAGCTCCCCTCATCTGGGATGAGTCTCATTCTTTGATCCTGTGACCTGGCTCCTTAAAATGAAGGAGCTCTTATTGGTGGTGGGGGGAGGGTGGTGACACAATTGAGGTTCTGGAAGTGAAGACCATCCTTTTCCAGCCTCAGGCGTCAGCCAGCTTGCCTGTGAATTTTGCATTTTAAGCACCTCAGATCTCAGCATCAATGGTCCCAGAGCAATCTGGTGACAGAAAAGCAGGCAAGCAAAAAAGAAGGAAACACAACCACCTCAGCAAACTTAAGTTCTACTCCTTCAAGCAAGCATTTAAGGAGAAGCTGCTCCTGCCCGGCAGGACACAGGTGGTGCTGGCGGAGCGGGGCAGGGCAAAGGAGAGAGCCAACAGTCCTGAGGGTATAGCCTGGACAAGGACCAGACAGAAAGATGGGTGGCCAGAGGGCAGCTTTACGACAACCTATGCCCAAGTGTGCAACAATCAGTCTCTTCAGGAGTGCAGAGGGCACAGGTAGAAGGGCCCCAGCAGGGGGGCTGGTCCTAAAAATAAGTGTGGGGTTGCAGAGACCATAAAATGTGAGTGTCTGGGAAGTGCTGAGTGGGGGACCTGGCACATTCAATCATTAGCAGCTGCTACATTTATGTGGCCCTCGACCTCACCTCACTTATCTCCAGGGTCCCCAAAGGAGACCTCCAGGAATGGCTGTGCTTGTGGCTAGCAAGGACTTTGCCTGCTTAGCAAAGACTTTGCCTCTGGGAAGAGGTGGACCCAGCCCCTTCTCACCTAGCATAGCTAAGCCCAGGAGAATTCATAGAAATAGCTGAGCTGAGCCACAATCAATGTGTCTCTTCTCTGACAGCTGACTTCTGAGAGCAGACACTTTGGAGCACTTAGAAATGCAAAGGACCCAGCTGAAAGCCACCTGTTTGGGATCCACAATGCTCTCTCTCTCCCGAATCACCTCCTGAATCAATGGAAATACATATGCATCCAGAATAGACATTTCTCTGTTAACTGACATTTTACTTAACAGCAACTAGGTTAGGCTAACCTGGAGCTAAAAGATAGGAAAGAGAAGGAGGAAGGGCTAATGCTTCGTTGGAAATGCAGAATAGCAAGGGAGGTGATGATGAGGCGAACACTGGAGTCAACCCACCTGGATAAGAACCCCAGTCTTGCCACTCTTTAACCACGGGGCTTAGTGTTAACCTCATTAGTCCAGTGAAGACAACAAGAGTACATGTGTGATAGGGTTTTAGAGGAGCTAATATATGGAAAGTGCTTAAAAACCAGTTCATACTTCTCCGTGTATCATCTCTAGAGTCATCAGCTATTAATCCATAAAAACACTGTGAAGTAGATGCTACGATGAGAAAGCTAAGGCATTGGGCCCAAAGTTGCACACCTAGTAAAGGACCTGAGAATTCATCCAGGACCTGTGATGCCCACTGAGCTCTGTCTCTCAAGCACTACACTTTGCAGTCAGGGCAAAGGGATTCTTGTTCAACATCTCAAAATTGAAAATGAATGGTTTCTCATCAGGTACCATAATTCCATACATTCCTTTATTTCTTAGTATGAAACTCTACCCAGGTAAACCAAGCCATTTTCATTAGTGCTGACCCTATCAGCCTCCAGGCCCATTATCTCCTGAGCCTGCCTATTAACAGGCAACTCCTAGCTCCCCACCCCAAACCTCTTAAATCAGATCTTCTAGAGAGGGGCCGAGGAGTCTACATTTTTAACAAGCTTCCCCCCACATACCCCTCTCCCCCCTATAACTCATGCACCCCCAAGCTGGGAGACATGGCTATAGATTCTAGCTACCTTATTTTGCTTTGTTCTTTAAATATCCTTAATAGGTACCTGAAATGTTCCAAGTTTCAAAACATCAAGTTCAAAACCTAAAAAAAGGCACAACTTGACTTGTCTTTTACCAGCACCACAGTCTCATGTGAAAGTGCCGACTCTGTGGAAGGTACAGGTTGCCCAGAAGTCCCATCGCTACCATTTATCTAGACCGTTTCCATTAGGAAGGGAAACATTAACTTCGTAATTATCCCCACATCTCCAGGTCTGTGGTGGTTCTTTTAATCACTTGTTTAGGATAAAAAAGTTAACTCTTTCCTACCCCATGCACACTTCCTAGATACACAGAAGCAAAAAGGACTTATTATAACAAGGGCTGCCTTGGTGACCTGTGATCTGGAGGTCAAGCGTTCAGAGTGAACACACTTGCCGGGTACACATTCCTCCTCCCTCCTTCACCATGATGTCACTACAGAGAGCTTTATACTTCTAGTACATGTCATTCTAAACAAAAATTTGTTCAAATCACTCAGAACGCATAAAGACTAACTGACCTATGGACTACCCAGTCACATGACCTCCAAAAAGCTCACAGGTCAGCCATATAACTAGACTCTGGGACATTCAGTGACCATGTGTTTAGAGTATAGTCTTGTTGTAATAACACAGCAAAAAATAATTCCTTGTGCTCAGTGATTTGCATAATTAACTGGCACAGTGAAAAGTATCAGGAAGAAGGGAGAAAGCTGCTCGCCTTTGAAAAATAACGTGAGTTCACAGCAAGTTTGCTCTGGTGAAATCTATAGTGTGCAATTTACCAGGGCCATGGTCCTTCCCCTTGGTATTCCTGGACCCCAACCTGCGACACTCCTCCAGCTGAGCTCCTCCCCCCCTTTGCTGGTAAACTGGCAGATACTTAAATAATACCTCAGCCTGCTGGAAGCTCTGTGGGATTTTCTTCCAACACAGCACTTAAGGGGTTTTAGTAGAGGACTGGGTGGAAGGTGGGGGGTGGGGGATAGGAAGTGGGTGGTAGAATTACTTCAGTTCCCATGAGAGACTATGGACTCTGAAAAACAATCTGAGGGTTTTGAAGGGGGGGGGGGGGTTGGAGGTTGGGGGATCCAGGTGGTGGGCATTGGAGAGAGCACGGATTGTATGGAGCACTGGGTATGGTGCAAAAATAATGAATACTGTTATGCTAAGAAAATTAAAAATTTAAAAAAAAAATCTGAAGAGAAGCAGTAAGTGCAGCTGGCCATTCCCAATTAAACACCAGCTCCTTGGTGAGCTGTGGTCTGAGCCTGCAGCGTTCGGGTTGTTTTTCCCCTGAGCTATTAGGATATTCATTAGTTCAAACAAAAATCTACAAGCAAGCTGCTAATAAAAGTAGTAAATTTGCTTCTCTACCAACCTGATTGTGGAGCACTTCTGGCTTATTATCTTATTTAACTGTCTAAGGGAAACTAATTGTTTCGGCTCATTTGTTGAAGTTTATAATACTTGGATCATTTCCTTTGCAGAACAGGCCAGAACATGTTGGCATTGAAGAATGCATAGTTGATCTATACTTTTGAATATGCATTTTTGACTACGGTGGAAAATATATCTATTCAAAAGCTCATGAGTTTATATTGGAATACCCTTTAGATGAAAATCAATAAAATATTCTATAAGCAGAGGTGTCTCTGTACATAGGGAGGGAAGACACCCAACTCACGGGAATAGAAATGTACTTTGCCCCAGAAACAGTTCACAGACAATACTGTGGTGGTGCCAATAGTACAAGGGCAGAGGAGGAGGAAAAGAAAGAAGAAACAGAGTGGAAAAAAAAAAAAAAATGAATTACACTTTCCAGTCCTCAGATCCGGGTTGAGATTAAATTCTGCTACTACCAGCTCTGAACTTCTTTTCTCATCTGTAAAGTGGTGACTACTTCACAAGGTTGTTGAAAGAATTAGATGTGTTAATGTGGATAAGGCTTCTGACCTATAATAGACCACCAATGAAACCAGTTCAGGCTAGAACTAAGGCTGCCAGGTAAGGTACAGGACACCAGATGTCTTAATTTCTAACTGCTGCTGTAACAAATTACCATGAACTTGCTGACTTAAACCAATACAAATAACGTTATCATATAATTCTGGAGGTTAGAAGTCTAAAACAGAACTGCATGGCTGTATTTCTTCTGGAAACTCCAAGGGAGAATCTATTTCCTTGCACCCCCTTTTTTTTAAGCTACTAGAAGGCATTTATATTCCTTGACTCATGGCTTCTTTCTCTTATCTTTAAAGCCAGCAGCACAGCACTTTCTCTTTTCTTTGACCTCTGCTTCCATCTTTGTATCATCTCTCTTACAAGGACCCTTGTGATTATCTCTTACAAGGACCCTCAAGATAATTTAATTAAGATTATTTCATTTGTAGATTCTTAACTTATTCATATCTACAAAGTCCCTTCTGCTATAATAAGGTAACATATTGACATATTTTGGGAATTGAGACTCAAATAACTGTAGAGGCCACTGTTCAGCCTACTGTAGTTCACACTCTGGCCTCCAGAGGTTTTTATGCCTCTCTTATGCAAAACACATTCACTCAATCCCAATACTTCCCAAAGTCTCAACCTATCACAGCACCAATGTAATATCAAGGTCTAAGTATCATGAACCCCAAAGCCCCAAATTTCACTTTAAATTGTATATGGGTCATAAGTCTCAGTATGATCCATTTGAAGTAAAATTCCTCTCTATCTGTGGACCTGTGAAATACAAAGCAAGTGATCCCAAAATACAATGATGACACAGACATAAGATAACAATTACAGTCATACCCACTCAAAAGTAGGGCTAAGGAATAAAATGAAAAAAATAATCACTGGTTCCAAGCAATACTGAGATACAACTAGGAAAAATCCATTAGCTTTCAAGGCCTGGTAATAACCCTGTGCTTCTCAGCTTATTCTGTGGGCCCTCATGTCTATCGTCTAGGCATGAGGTTCTGACCCCTGGACGAACAGGTCTGCTGCCTGGATCATCCCTGCTTTCTCATGAAGCAGATAACATTTGCAGCTGAGTCACTTCTCCTGCCTATTTCCTGCAGGCAGGATTTTTGTACTATAGTAACCTTCATTTCTTCTTTTCTCTGTCCCTTTTAGTCCGAGCTGGCAGGATTTCTTATGATATGACATTCTCCAGTACAGTGAGCTTACCATAGATGTACAAGGAATTCACTCCATTAGACAAGGGCCCACTCCAGATCCTTGCGGATCATTTTACCTCTTTTTTCAACTTCTCCTTAGATGGCTGAAAAGATCCATGAATCACCTGCATAATCTCTTCAAAGGTACATCTACATGACTGAATAGTTGCACTTTCTGATCCTTCCAGGAATTAGGGAAAGGTTGCTGAGCCACACCCTTGGCTTTGTCTCCAGAGGATGCTTTCCTGACAGTCAGTCTCCTAACTGCATCTTTGCAATATGGATAGACTAAGAATTTCTTTAATCAGGGGTCTGTTTTTCTTTTTTGCTTAGGCATTCCCTCAATCTCTCTCTTTACTCTCATATGTTACTATAAGGAGCAAGAAAACAGGCTATACCTTCAACACTTTGCTTAGAGATCTCCTCAGCTAAATATCCAAGTCCATCACTTGTAAGTTCTGCTTTCTATATAACAATAGGACACAACTTGGCTGAATTTTCTTTCACTCTGTAACAAGGATTCCTTTTACTTTGGTTTCCAATAACACCCGGCTAAGTTCGAATTTCAGGTAAAAAAAAAAAAAAAAAAAAATTACCATTTGGTACAAGTATGTCCCAAATATTACATGGGACATGTGGAAACTAAAAAGTTATTATTGTTTTTCTGAAAATCACATTTAACTGGGCATCCTGAATTTTTATTTGCCAAATCTAGTAGTCATCATGAAGGGTTATGAGAGAACAGGCTACGGAATAAGGAAAAGCTGAAAACAATGAATAAAATAAAAGAAACACACAGCATAAACCTGCATCTGGGATGGTAGACTTTATCAGGGAGCTATGGCAGGAGATCTTGAACAGATAAAGAGACAACTCTAAGGGTTCAGAGATGGTGAGGTATGCAGGGAGAGGGAGGAAATCTGACCTCTTTATTTAGCTAAGGGTTATGCCTGCCAAGAGAACCTCAGTTTACCAACACTTATCTCTAGAGAAAGAATAGTACTCTTCATCATTCTCTAGGCTTCTTATTGCTAGATACACACACACATAGACACACACGCAGCATGGTGCACCAGCATCATGGTGAGTTTTGTTACTTATTAACAAACTTTTTCCCCATTGGGAAACCAACACCTTTTATGCTCCAAGTGAATTTATTCTCATTTAATTTGCTACCAGGAATTTAAGTATGGGTCAGGTTGTCACACACAGTATGCATATGTGTATGTGTATGTGTATCTATATCCTGTGTATGTAATTTGTAAATACACATTCTATACTATGTACACACACACACACACACACACACACACACACACACTATATATGTCTCTTTATATGTGCCTCTTCCAAAGCGAATGGAATCTGAAATGTATCAACGGCATCTACTGCACTTAACTGTTTGCTTCACTGTACTTCCGAACCCCCGAAAAAAGCAGGAAAATCTTTCAATTAAACATACCCACTACTTGGTAAGAATAGAAGGATGACCACTTAGCTTGGAATTTTTTTTTTCTTTTTTTAAGATTTTATTTATACATTTATTTCTGAGAGAGAGCTCATAGAAGTGAGCCCAAGCTAGGAGAGGGGCAAAGGAGAGGAAGAAGCAGCTCCCCGCTGAGCAGGGAGCCCAATGTGGGACTTGATCCCAGGACCATGGGATCATGACCTGGGCCACAAGCAGACGCTTAACAACTGAGCCACCCAAGGGTCCCTTGGAATGGCTTTATAGCTATTTCAGGTATGAACCACCTTTGCTCAGGGGTCTTCCCAGTAGAAACTGAATGAGTTGGTATGGGAAAACATGGCTGCTTCCTCTCCTGCTTACTCCTGAATGTAGTTTTCAGGTGAAGATTCTTCTTAACAATAACATCACTTGTTTAGTTCTTCATGTGTTGAGAGGTCTTCTAATCACTTTACATATATTAAATCTCAACAAAACCCAATAAGGAAAGTACTACTATTGTCCTTCTTTTATTAATGAGAATACTGAGGCACAGATATAAAATAATTTGCCCAGGATCACAGTTATAAATGGCAATCTGGGTCCAGAATCTAAGCTCCTCGCCACTCTGCACCCTGTCCTGTCCACTATTTCAAATGGCACCCCTATGACAAAACACTAGTGACAAGACTCATCTAGCAGAAATAAATAGAAAGAACTCTGGTTTATGAGAAGATCTCAGTTCAAGCACTCTCATGGACTTAACACCTTGAAAAAATGCCCAAGTTCTTCATTATAGATATTAAAAAAAATACATAAAGGTTAAAGTCAAAAGAGGAATGAAGAAGCATCCATCTGGCTCTTTGATGTACAAATAATGTCTCTAGAAGTAATAATGTCTAATATTGAAAAAGTATGATTAACTAGGCAACTTTATCCACTGCTGATCAAAGTGCTGGAAAAATGGAGTCTACCTTTTTGCAAAGCACTCTGTCAGAATTATTTAAAAGCAT
The DNA here is from genome assembly GCF_030435805.1 of Mustela lutreola. Taxonomy (NCBI): domain Eukaryota; kingdom Metazoa; phylum Chordata; class Mammalia; order Carnivora; family Mustelidae; genus Mustela; species Mustela lutreola. The sequence goes on along the minus strand of NC_081296.1, from coordinate 115,439,341 downwards.
TTTCATACCCTTTGATCCAATAACTCTAATTCTCAAACTGTCCTAAGAAACTAGCTTGAAGAACTTTATAAAGATGTTCAAAGCATTTTTATGCGCATTGAATATGCAATCAAACTGTGTATAATTATAATACTGTATATTAAAAATTATGGGATCTGATAATACTTAAAAAACTGACTTTTTGCTTAAAATTATCCTTTTACTTTCTCAGTATCACTGAAAGCCAGAGCTCATTCCAGTGAGGTAGGGATGAACCGGCAGCCAGAACTTCAGGTTGAAGAAATTACTTTGCTGTTCTCTTCTTTCACAAGAAAGACAAATCGCAGAAAAATAAGATCAGGCAAGGAAATTTGCTTTCAGAGGAACCTCTTGCACAGAACATTGTGGAGTCACTCATTTCATCCCAGTGTCCTACTCTGCCTTCATCTTTGTCTTGGTATTAAAGAGCCTTTAGGGTCAGAGTGATGACACAGAGCAGGTCTGTAAGATCTACCCTCAACTAAGGAACACAACATCCTACATCCAGGTAACAAACAGGTCCCTTTTATGAAGATTTCCAATATCCAACTTTTTAAAAAGTTGTTTCTGTTTAGAGTATTGAACATTGTTTCTGAGCTGTTCAGACGACTTCTACTTTGGATAAAGGGAATGTATATAGGGAATGTTAAATGCTTAGCAATATTAAGAGAAGAGAAACAGCTGAGATGAGAATTCCACATTATAGACTTAAGTCTATAAATTCACATCAGCATCATACCCTTGTCAGTATACACGTACAAATTACAAAACAAAGGGGTAGGAGAGGTCTAATGCTCCGACAGGTGATCCCAGGGCCAACCCTTCAAGAAAGGGTTATGTCTTATGCAAACTGTAAGTGACTGTGCTCTCTCTGGCCTTCTCTGAGCACCGCAATGTTGGCTGCACACATCAGTTAATCCATGAAAGTTAATGATCCTGGAATGGGTACTCATTCTGATCTTAATAACAGAAAAAAATCCTGTGAAGGACTGATTCTACCCTGTGAAATGTGCCACACACATTTTTCTAAGCCATGAATATGTTTATTCATAAACACACACACACACACTATACAGTTGTTGTGAAATTAGTTTGAGTCCTTCTTGGTAAGGAATTGGTAAAACCTTTTAGTAGCCATGAATCATAACTGCCTCCACCCAGACCCATCTGAATCATTCTTTCCCTGCACCATCTTGGTTTTACTGTTCTGCTGCCCTTTCACTTCTGCCTCCCCAATATGACCTGAATTGGAAAGGATTATTCCTTAGATCAAATTTTTTTACACAAATTTAAACCAATTCTACTTCCCTTTGTCTACAGTTGCTCAAAAGGCCTAATGTAATTTCATAAATTCCACTGATTCACATGGGCTGCTCTACTCCCTCCTAACTCAAGGTTCCTTCAGTCCTGGTGTATGTTCTGTAATGGCCCACTGCTGCCAATTATTTATGATCATTCTCACAACCACCACCACCATCACTACCACCACCGCCACCATGGCAGAAGCTTGCCATATAACCACTTCAAGGCCTTTCTTCCTTGATAGAATTGTCATTAATTTTAGTGAAATGTTGGATTTATTGTGAGTAAAATTTCATGCAGCCTGATTTTCCCAGGAAAACATAACTAAGACCACCTCCAAACTAGTCCCATAAATACAATGAGTCCAATAAGAATTTTCTGTCGTGGGCAGCATAAGGGAAAAAAAGTAAAAGTTGGAAAACTCCAACTGAAGTTAGAACCTTCTGGCACAGTTTTCCCTGTGTTCACTCACAAAGGATAGATGAACCTTGCAAATTACCTGGCATCTGATGTGATGCAAAAAAAAAAAAAAAAGGGCACTACTTTGAGCATCCCAGCTTAGAAGGCTGACATACTAATTAAGGGTCCTGATATCTGGGTTAAATGGATCACCTTCAATAATTACCATGAAGACTTACAAATGTTTTCAGAGAAAACAGTAATCATATTAATAAATGCCATTTATTTAAAAAAAAACATGCAAAATAAGTCATTTACTCATTCAACACATTTACTGGAATCCTATTGCATTCCAGGCACTGAGCTAAGACCCAGGATGCAATGACTATGACACAGACCTTGATGGGGAGACAAGAAGGAAACTACTGTAAGAGTCCAACCACTGAGTGACTGGAAGCAGAATGAGGACATTGGTAGTATGAACCAAGAGTTCACAGTAGCCAACTGGATGTAAGGAAGAAGTATAAAAAAGTCGTGGTCTACCAGATGAATAGCAATGCCAATATCCCAGATAGGGCCGATCTGAGCAAATTTGGGAGCAAAGGAAATGATGAGTCCATCCTCATCTTACATTTAAGGAAAGTGAGTCTCAAATGGCTAAATATCTAATTAAAGATCACACTAGTTACTAATGGACAAGATGGAATTCAAGTATATTTTGGCTGCCACCAAATTTATGTTCTTTTCATTGTTCTACCTATTTTGTTAGTCCTTTTGTAGAAAACTCAACAGTTAAATTTTGTTGGAGAGACAGTAAGAGGTATTTATGAAAAGTAAACTTAGCTTCCTTTCTGCCTCAATGCTTACCAGAAAAGGTACCAAATCTGAAACTCTTTTTCTCTTCCCACCACACCTTCACCCATCTTGTGCTACTTTTTCTATTAGATTCCCTAGAGAACACTGAGCCCTGAAAAGGAAAGGCATTAGATGCTTTTCAACAGCTCAGGATAATTATCATTACCTGCAAACTACATATTTACACTTGTCCATATGGCCCAAATTTAAAGCCTTGATAAAGTTGTGTTACATTTGTGTTACTGTTTTCAGGGTATCCAGAAGCAGATGGGCATTCCCCTTGCTTAGATTTACACAGTACCCTAACCCAGATAAGGGCATTCTTTTTTTTTTTTAATTTTTAATTTTTTATCAACATATAATGTATTATTAGCCCCAGGGATACAGGCCTATGAATTGCCAGGTTTACACACTTCACAGCACTCACCATAGCATATATCCTCCCAATGTCCATAACCCCACCACCCTCTTCCTACTGCCCTCCCCCCTGCAACCCTCAGTTTGTTTTGTGAGATTAAGAGTCTCTTATGGTTCATCTCCCTCCTGATCCCATCTTGTTTCCTTTTTTCCTTCCCTATCCTCCAAACCCCACACGTTGCCTCTCAAATTCTTCATATCAGGGAGATCATATGATAATTGACTTTCTCTGATTGACTTATTTCACTCAGCATAAGTTTCATCCACATGGTTGCAAATGGCAAGATTTCATTTCTTTAAGGCTGCATAGTATTCCATTGTATATATACCACATGTTCTTTATCCATTTATCTGTTGATGGAAGATAAGGGCATTCTTGATGGAAAAACTGAGCTTTAAGGATTTAAACAGAGATTTGGAGGAAATCCAGGATTTAGAGATTTAAAGATGGAGGAAGTAGAAACAGAGAGGGTCTCTCAATGTTGGGACCTTGAACTTAAGTGCTTAGTACAGGGAGGAAAGCAATGGCAAGGTGTTGATCTTCCCACAGGCAGTAAGGTCTCCAAGAATGAAGACTGACATGAATGACAACTATAAACACCACATCGTGCAGGGGGATGCAAAGCCCAGTATAAACTCTGAGTTTCCTCCTGAGAGTCTAAGTAACCTTTTTTTCTGGCAGAGAGGTACGAAAATGAATAGCAGCACACATTTTTCCAGAGAAACCCTTTGTCAATCAGGCAATTCATCTGGAAACCAAAACGGCAAGCCCTTGAATTGGCGTTTAGGCAAATCTGGTCCCTAGACTGGGTAACAAAAACTAGAAAACTGTCAGTGGTAACAGATCTCTTCACCTTCTATACAGAAACTTATCTCACCAAGGATCATAGTCATTCAAAATCACCCAGGTTTTTTGGTAGAAGTACTGCTCAGATAAAGATTTCCCACTAGCATATTCTCAGATAAAGACTGAGAGCTGCTTGTGATATTCAATTAATTGGGACCCAAAGTCCAAGTTTACTCCCAGAGAGACCCAACCCTCAATCAACCAGATATTATTAAATGTGATGTAGAAGGTGCTGTGTTAATGGATAAGAGTTAATGGATAGCATGTTACATTTTTGTCTCAATCCTAAAATGCAACTGAGGATGAACCCATTAGCTGCACGACACAATACTCACCACTTTTAAGTATTTATGTGTGAGTAATGACTAGTATTTCCACGTCAGGAAACTGAAGGGAGTAAAGATTTGAAGGCCCTTGCTCAGTGTGCAACAAACTAAGAGACTCAAGCTTATCAGTTACTGCCCAGCACATGGTGCAATGACAAAATGTGCAAGTCCCGATATAATGCCTGGATCCAATGCCAGGTTGAAATATTGGGCTAACCTCTATTGGAGATCATGATTCTGCACCTAAGCACCAACTGCTGGGAAGCTGTCCTCTAATAGTGGAATGAGTATCGACAATGCCCATGTATAAAATACAGAACAAAATAGTGCAGGACAAATCAAGACAATCTTTCTAAATACTATGGAAGTAACTGAACTTGTGGGGTAAGCTGCCTCTCCATTCTGAGCCCACTTGACAGGTGTCAACTTGGGTTTGAAAATAACCACTCCAAATTCCTCTAAGGTCCTTTTCCAGGATGCCTTTTATGAAAGGGTGATTTTTATGGAAGACAGGAAAAGTGCTCCTTAGGTATTATGTGCCACAGGAAGAAACAATATCAAGCTGTTTAGTGATTGATTTAATAGGACTACAGGATCAGGCCACTCCCCTGTATTTGGAGATGGGATGTACTCCATGAAGTGGGAAAATATATCCACTCTGGAAATTATCTTGAAGGAATAAAGAAAATAAGCCCAGTAAGAACCTGGGATTGCATCTGAATAGGGTAGTAATTTTAAGGTGTAAGCCTGAGTGATAGGTTAAGAGTAACAGTCAGTCATTAAATAACAGCAATGCCAAAGAAGCTGACATCTCAGTAGGACATACTACGATCCAGGATGGAGTAGAGCAATAAAACCAAGAGACCAGAGTAAGTCAGCCAAAGGAATTTTTTAGTACATGTGATGCACTACCCAAGTACATTCTCAGAAGTAAGATTAATGTAATAGAATTGAGAGTCCAGAAGTAAAACCATACATTTATGGTCAACAAATTTTTGACAGGGTCAGCAATGCCATTCAATCAAGAGAGAACAGTCTTTTCAACAAATGGTATTGGGACATCTAGATTTTCATATGCCTAAGAATGAAATTAAATTTTATATATGCCTTGAGGTAAAATTTAACTCAAAATGAATCAATAACCTCATTTAAAAGCTAAAATTATTCAATTCTTTGTAGCAAATCCATATGACTTTGGATTTAACTTTAGTTCATCAAAATTAAAACTTTCATGCCACAAAGGACAGCATCAAAATATGAAAAGACAACCTACATATTATTTGTAAATCATAAATCTGATAAGGGACTTGTATCTAGTATAAAGAAATCTTACTAAATAAATTTAAAAATGAAAAAAATCTGAAAAGACATTTCTATAAGGAATATATACAAACAGCCAATGAGCACACACAAAGATATTTGATATCATTAAGTCATCAGAAAATGCAAATAAAAACTACAGAGAGATATTACCTCACACTCACCAAAATGGTTAGAACCAAAAAAGTTAGATAACAAATACCAGTGAAGATGTTGAAAAACTGGAACCCTCATACACTGCTCAGGGCCAGGTAAAATGGTGCAGCTGCTTTGGGAAACAGTTTGACAGTTCCCCTCACACAAAGTTACCATACTACCAAGCAAATCCACTTCTAGGTATATACCCAACAGATATGAAAATATAGGTCTACACAAAAGCTTGTACATCACCGTCTATAGTAGCATTATTCATGAAAAATAAAACAAAAGGTGGAAACTACCCAAATGTCCACCAATGGAAGAATGGATAAACCAAATGTGGTATAGTCATACAATGTAACACTATTCAGCCATAAAAAGAAAAGACACAAACTATAATTTGGATGAACCATGAAACATTATGCGAAGTGAAAGAAGTCAGTCACAAAATACCACAGATTATAAGAGTTTGTTCACAACAAAGTCCAGACTAGGCTAATTCATAGTTCAATTGTTTAGTGGTTTCCTATGGCTGTGAGGAAGATGAGGAATAGGGAGTGATAGCTGAAGTTATACACTTTATTTTTTTTTTAATTTTTACTTATTTTTTAAATTTCTTTTCAGTGTTCCAGAATTCATTGTTTATGTACCACACCCAGTGCTCCATGCAATACGTGCCCTCCATAATACCCACCACCGGGGTCACCCAACCTCCCACCCCCTTACCTTCCAAAACCCTCAGTTTGTTTCTCAGAGTCCACAGTCTCTCATGGTTCATCTACTCCTCCAATTTCCCCCAACTCACTTCTCTCCATCTCCCCATGTCTTCCGTATTATTCCTTATGCTCCACAAATAAGTGAAACCATATGATAATTGACTCTCTCTGCTTGACTTATTTCACTCAGCATAATCTCTTCCAGTCCTTTCCATGTTGATACAAAAGTTGGGTATTCATCCTTTCTGATGGAGGCATAATATTTCATAGTATATATGGACTATACCTTCTTTATCCATTTGTCCATTGAAGGGCATCTTGGTCCTTTCCACAGTTTGGCAACTGTGGCCATTGCTGCTATGAACATTGGAGTACAGATGGCCCTTCTTTTCACTACATCTGTATCTTTGGGGTAAATACCCAGTAGTGCAATTGCAGGGTCATATGGTAGCTCTATATTAAATTTCTTAAGGAATCTCCACACTGTTTTCCAAAGTGGCTGCACCAATTTGCATTCCCACCAACAGTATAAGAGGGTCCCCCTTTCTCCACATCCTCTCCAACACATGTTGTTTCCTGTCTTGTTAATTTTGGCCATTCTAACAGGTGTAAGGTGGTATCTCAATGTGGTTTCGATTTGAATCTCCCTGATGGCTAGTGATGATGAATATTTTTTCATGTGTCTGTTAGCCATTTGTATGTCTTGTAGAAGTGTCTGTTCATGTCTTCTGCCCATTTTTTGACATGATTATCTGTTTTGTAGAATCTTGAGTTTCAGGAGCTCTTTATAGACCTTGGATATTAGCCCTTTGTCTGTAGTGTCATTTGTGAGTATCTTCTCCCATTCCATGGGATGCTTCTTTGTTTTGTTGACTGTTTCTATTGCTGTGCAGAAGCTTTAGATCTTGATGAAGTCCCAAAAGTAATTCATTTTTGCTTTTGTTTCCTTTGCCTTTGGAGACAGGTCTTGAAAGAAGTTGCTGTGGCCGATGTCAAAGAGGTTATTGCGTATGTTCTCCTTAGGATTCTGATGGATTTCTGCCTCACGTTGAGGTCTTTTTCATCCATTTCAAGTTTAGCCTTGTGTACAGTGTAAGAGAATGGTCAAGTTTCACTCTTCTACACATAGCTGTCCAATTTTCCCAGCACCATTTATTGAAGAGGCTGTCTTTTTCCCACTGTGTACTTTTTCCTGCTTTGTCGAAGATTATTTGACTATAAAGGTGAGGGTCCATATCTGGGCTTTCTACTCTGTTCCAGAGGTCTATGTGTCTGTTTTTGTGCCAGTACCATGCTGTTTTGATGATCACAGCTTTATAGTAAAGCTTGAAATCAGGCTGCCTCCAGTTTTGTTTTTCTTTCTTCAACATTTCCTTAGCAATTCAGGGTCTCTTCTGGTTCCATACAAATTTTAGGATTGTTCGTTCCAGCTCTTTGAAAAATGCTGGTGGAATTTTTATTGGAATGGCATTGAAAGTATAGATTGCTCTAGGCAGTATAGACATTTTAACAATGTTTATTCTTCTGATCCATAAGCACGGAATGCTTTTCCATCTTTTTGTGTCTTCTTCAATTTCTTTCATGAGTGTTCTGCAGTTCTTTGAGTACAATCCTTTACCTGTTTGGTTAGGTTTTTTCCCCAAGCATCTTATCATTCTTGGTGCTATAGTAAATGAAACGATTCTCTAATTTCCCTTTCTGTATTTTCATTGTTAGCATAAGAAAGCAACTTATTTCTGTACATCGATTTTGTATCCTGACACATTACTGAATTGCTGTATGAGTTCTAGTAGTTTGGGGGTGGAGTCTTTTGGATTTTCTATATAAAGTACCATGTCATCTGCAAAAAGAGGGAGTTTGACTTCTTCATTGCCAATCTGAATACCACTGTTCCTGATTAAAATGCTTCAAAGTATAGGGATAGAGGGAACATTCCTCAAATTTATAAAATCTATCTATGAAAAACCCACAGCAAATATCATCTTCAATAGGGAAAAGCTGACAGCCTTCCCTTTGAGATCAGGAACACAACAAGGATGCCCACTTTCACCACTCTTGTTCAACATAGTATTAGAGGTCCTAGCAACAGCAATCAGACAACAAAGAGAAATAAAAGGTATTCAAATTGGCAATGAAGAAGTCAAACTCTATCTTCACAGATGCCATTATACGCTTTAAGTAAATTTTAGGATATGTGGTATATCTCAACAGAAGTGTTTTTAAAAGGTAAAGGATAGAGAAATACTTTGCATAATGGCTAACTTTTGATTATACAGACTTTAACATTTATGATTCAAGTATAATAAGTTTGATGGGCATCAATATTCATTTCTTCACACAGAAGGTGGGTACACATTTATTTCTTCTATTGCTTTTTTATATGACTGAAATAGTATTCTGAGTAGAATAGAGTACGTTTACTTTGTCTTCTCCATTGAATCATGCATTGAACCTTTACAAAGTGTATAAGACAGCAATTGGAGGACTCTGAAAGGTGAATAACACAATCAAAATCCCACCAAGTTACTTTTTGGATATCACCAAATGGATACTAAAGTTTATATGGAGAGGTAAATAACTCAGATAGCCAACACAATGTTGAAGGAGAAGAACGAAATTTTAAGACTTATGCTACCTGACTTTGAGGCTTCTTATAAATCAAAACAATGTGGTACTTTCAAAGGAATAAACACAGATAAATGGAACAGACTAGACAGCCCAGAATTAGGCCCCCATAAATACACCCTAAATACAGTTGACAGCTACTTGACAAAGGCACAAAAGCAATACAAGGGAGCAAAGATGGTTTTTTCAACAAATGGTGCTGGAACAACTGGACATCCACATGCAAAAAAGTTAATTGAGGCACAGATCTTACACACTTCATACAGACTAACTCAAAATAGATCATGGACTTCAATGTAAGACACAAAACTATAAAACTCCTGGGAGATAAGAGAAAACCTAGATGACTGTGGTATAGCAACAACTTTTAGACACAACATCAAAGGCATGATTCATGAAAGAAATCATTGAGAAGCTAGGTTTCATTAAAATTAAAAACTCTTCTTCTATGAAAGTCAATGAGAAGAGAGAATGAGAAGCCATGCCACAAACCATGAAAAAAATATTTACAAAACACTAATCTGAAAAAGGTTTGCTATTCAAAATACATAACAAACTTAAAACTCAGTAAGAAGACACACATTCTAATTTAAAAATGGGCCTAAGACCTTAACAGATACCTTATCAAAGAAGATATTCAGATGGAAAATAAGCATACAAAAAGATGTTCCATATATGTGATCAGGGACATGCAAATTAAAACAAGATAGCACAATACACATTTTAGAATGGCCAAAGTCCAGATACGGACAATGCCAAATAGAGGTGATAATGTGGAGCCCCAGGAGCTCTCACACATTGCTGGTGGGAAAGCAAAATGATTCAGCTACTTTGGAAGAGTAGTGGTTTCTTAAAAAATTAAACATCGCCTTACCATACAATCCAGCAATCATGTTCCTTGGCATTTACCCAAAGAAGCTGAATTCTGTATCCAAATAAAAACCTATACAAGGATATTTATAGCAGCTTTATTCAGAATTGCCAAAACTTGGGAGCAACCAAAATATCTTTCAATAGGTAAATTAGTAAATAATCTGTGGTACATCCAGACAATGGATTATTATTTAGCACTGAAAAGAAATGAGCTTTCAGACCATGAAAAGACACAGAGGAATCCTGAATGCAAATTACTAAGCAAAAGCAGCCAGTCTTAAAAGGCTATACACTGTATAATTTCAACTATGTGATGTTCTGAGAAAGGTAAAACTGTGGGAACAGTAGAAAGATCAGTATTTGTCAGGGGATGGGGAAAGAAGGCATAAATGAGGCACAGTGGATTTTTAAGACACAGAAATTACTCTGTATAATGTAATGATGGATACATGTCATATAAATTTGTCCAAAGCCATAGAATGTACAACACCAGAAGTAAACCCTAAGATAAACTATGGGCTTTGGGAGATTATGATGTGTCTAGGTAGGTTCATCCATTTTGACAAATGTACCATTCTAATGAGTGATATTGATAATGGGGAAGTCCATGCATGTGTGGCAGGGAGAGTATTGGAAATCTGCACCATTCTCTCAATTTTGCAGTGAATCTTAAACTGATCTAAAAAATAAAGTCCTTCTTAAAAAAAGTAAATAATGGGCTGAAACAGAACACCAAAATTTGAAGTACCAATAAACTGACACTGAGTTTAGCAACTTTCCCTCTGCGATCCCCCAGCCTAGATTTAAAAGGGGCCCAAACCCCAAAAGTGAACATGGGCACGGACAGAAACAGCTCCTAAAGCCCTCTAGTTCTGCTTATAGGAAGGGGAAAGAGCACGGAGGAGCTCTGTTTTGGTTTTTCTTTTTTTTTTCCTTCCCCTCCATCCTCTTATCTCTGGTCCCAGGGTCATCCCGTGGGAGAAGCAGCACTGACAGTGGCAGAAGTAGAGGCATACAGTTGCCTAAAACTCTGAAGCATGGAAATGTCCCAATCAAAGGAGCTGGGGCCCCAGGAGGGTGGCATAAATCTCTGTCTACATAGTAGACTATGGTACATAGAGCCCCAGCTTTCTGTCCAGAGGATGCAAAGGACTAGGCCAGGTTGGAAAGTATCTGAGAAATTGTATAAGGGAAAAGATGATGCCATAAAATTATCTGTTAATTCCAGGACTACATTCTGATCCATATATGTGTGGATCTGATCCTTAAAAGCACTCCAAGGCTTTAAGAAGTGACCTAAGTGATAGACCACATGGGTCCTATACTGGCCACTGGGTGGTATCCACATGGGAGAGATCAGAATAGCACAGCAAAGGATTTAAAAACAGAACTACCATTAAAACTATAAGAAACAGAAGATCTGTCTAAAATCAACTGGGTCAGCTGGATGCTGACACAAAAACATTTTTCATGGGATTTAAGAAAGACCCAGAGTCTGATCACATAGTATCAAAATGTCCTGGATACAATCCAAATTTACTTGGTATATGAAGAACTAGGAAAATCTCAATTTACACGGAAAAAGAAAATCAACAGATGCCATCAGTGAGATGATAAATGTGTTTAAATATCCAGCAAAGACTGTTAATGCAGCAATTATAAAAATGTTCCAAAAAGGGCAAAAATCTGAAATGCATGAAAAGATATAGTCTCATAACAAAATGTATATGTGAGAACAAAATGAAAATTTAAAATTTTTTTTTCATTTTTAAAAGTTTTTTTAATTAAATTAATTAATTTATTTTCAAAAAAATAGTATTCATTATTTTTTCACCACACCCAGTGCTCCATGTAATTTTTTAAAATAGTTTTTAAGCCACTGGATGGGTTCAATACCAGAATGATAACCAAGTAAAAAATCAGTGAGCTTAAAAAAAAGAAAAATCATTGAACTTGATGACTGAACAACAAATTATCTAATCCAAATAATGGACACAAAACTGAATATTAACAAAGTTTCAGGGATTAGGGGATACTATCAAGAGAATTAACATTCAGCAAAACCCAAAAACAGAAACCCAAAGAACTTTCCACTCAGAAAAACTGCAAACTGCTAAAAACTAAACACACACACACACACACACAAAAAGAGTAGTGAATGCCAAAAAAATTTATATATTAACTATAAGGAAAAACAAATTGAAAGGCTACAGACTTCTCAGTAGAAATAATGGAGGCCAAAAAGAACAAGAACTATTGGTGGGAATGCAAGCTGGTGCAGCCACTCTGGAAAACAATATAGAAGTTCCACAAAATGTTGAAAACAGAGCTACTGTTATGACCCAGCAATTGGGTTTTAGTTACCCTAAAAATACAAATGTAGTGATCTGAAGGGCCACTGGCATTCCAATGCTTACACAATGTTTATAGCAGCAATATCCACAACAGCCAAACTATGGAAAGAGCCCAGATGTCTACTAACTGATAAATGGAGAAAGAAGATGTGAGATAGATATATAAAGATATATAGATACACACACACACACACACACACACACACACACAGGAATATTACTCAGCTATCAGAAAGGACGAAATCTTACCATTTACATCTATGTGCATGGAACTGGGGGGTATTATGCTGAGGGAAATAAGTCAATCCAAGAAAGACAATTATCATATGGTGAAATATAAGAAACAGCACACAGGATCATAGGGGAAGGGAGGGAACAGAGAACGGGAAGAAATCAGAGAGGGAGACAAATCACGAGAGACTCTAAATACAGGAAAGAAATGAAGGGTGGTTAGAGGGGAGGTGGATGGGGCGATGGGATAACTGGGTGACAGGCATTAAGAAGGGCAAGTGATGCAATGAGTACTGGGTGTTTATATGCAACTGATGAATTACTGAATTTATATGCAACTGATGAATTACTCTACATCTGAAACTAACCATGTGCTATATGTTGGTTAATTGAATTTAAATAATTGTTCCAACACAACTGGTTGATAATCTATATGCAAAAAAAAGTTGAATTAAATATTATCCCTTATATAAAAATTAAAATCAAAATGGAACATAAATGTAAATACAGAACACACAATTGTAAAACTTTTAGGAAATATGGAGAAAATCTTGATCTGAGTTAGGAAAAGAAATTATAGACATGACACCAAAAGCACAATCCAAAAGAGAAACAAATTGGACTTCATCAAAATTTAAAACTCTTGTTATTAAAATGACTATTAAGAAAATAAAAAGGTATAAATGGAAAAGGTATAAATGGAAAGGTATAAGTGGAAAATTTTTATGAATCACATAATCGATGAAAGCTCTGTACATTAATACATAAAAAACTCAGATCAATGGTAAGAAAACAACCCAATTTAAAAATGGACAAGGGATGCCTGGCTGGCTCAGTCCATGGAGGGTGCAACTCTTGATCTCAGGGTTATAAGTTTGAGTCCTACACTGGGTGTAAAGAATACTTAAAATCTCTAAAAAAAAAATAAAAAATAAACATGGAAAAAGACTTCATGAAAGATAATATACAAAGGTCAATAACCCCATGACAAGATATTTAACATCATTAACCATTCTGGGGAATCAAATTAAAACCAGGATGCATGACAAGATACCACTATATACTAATTAGAATGGCTAAAATGAACAATATGAACCACATCAGATGCCAACAAGAATATACAGCAGCTGGAACGCTTATACATTACCTGAGGAAATATAAAATGTCACCGATGCTCTGTAAGAGTTTGGTAATTTCTTATAAAGTGAAACATGCATCTACATATGACCCAAGAGTTCACTCCCAGCTGTTTACTATAGAAAAATCAAAACTTGGGGCCCCTGGGTGACTCAGTGGGTTAAGCCTCTGCCTTCAGCTCAGGGTTCTGGGATCAAGCTCTGCATCGGGCTCTCTGCTCAGCTGGGAGTTTGCTTCCCCCTCTCTGCTTGCCTGCCTCTCTGCCTGCTTGTGATCTCTTTCTGTCAAATAAATAAATAAAATCTTTTTTAAAAAAATCAAAACTTATGTTCACACTAAAACCTGCACATGAATGTTTATAACAACTTTGGTCACAATCACCAAAAAACTAAAATAAACAAATGCCTTTCAACGGTCAAATGGGTAAACACAGTGTGTCGAGGCCTTACAGTGCAATACTATTCAGCAAGAAAAAAGAATGAACAATGGATACATGCAACAGTATGGATGAACCTTATAGGCATTACGCTGATTGAAAGAAGACAAGTTTCAAAATCTGCATATTATGTGATTCTGTATATGGAACACCCTGGAAAAAGAATATCATATAGAGAACAGATCAGTGGGTTACCAGGAATGAGGGGTGAGAAATGGGTTTGACTAGAATGGGACAGCACAAAAGTGTCTTGGAGCTGACAGAATTTTTCTGTTATCATGATTGCCGTGGAATTTACATACATCTGCACATGACTAGAATTCATAAAACTGTATATCCCAAAAAAGTCAGTTTTACTGAATGGTCACTTATAAAAATAAAATTTGCAAATATACAGACAGGTCTCCAAGGGCTGAAAGTCTAATGGAGTGAGGAAGATAACAGATTTCATCCCCACACACAATCTGATGTCAGAGACTCAACCCATGTCTTACTTCACTTTGAATTACCAACCTCAGGCTCAAGCTTTGTTCTCAGTAAACTAAATAGCTAACAAATGCTACATGGAGCAACCAGGCAATGGCTCACTAGTACAGAATCTACCACATTTCACCCACTGCCTTATCAGTACTGGAGATTTCATGTTAAGAGGAAGAAAAGGAGGATCCATACTTCCCTTCCTGTAATCAAAGATCACGGTGACTGTGATCAAGACTATGCCATGTCCACTCAGGGATGAGACAGGAGCAGATTAAGAGACTGCACATGTGAATCCACAAGAACTCTACACTGGAGGGAATCAATGAGAGCGATGCTGAGGCAATTTTATGGGCACACTAGCCACGTTCTCCCACCAACTCCAGCGAGGGAAAAAAAAAGCGACCCCACTGGTCTGTGTAGTACAATCTTACCTCCATGCGCAATGCATTCTTTCCAAAGCAAGAATGTCTTCCAGGTCTCAAGAATATACTTCAACTACCATGTTCTCAATTTGATCACTAAAGACATCCTTTCCTTTCTAATAAGAATCTGCTAGAATAATTTAGCTTGCTGAATTCTTCAATTTTGTTCTTAAACACAGTGAAACAAAAAAACCACCAAGTTTTGCTCTGTGGGAAAACAAAACTCTGACCTTATTTTGTAGACATGTGCAGTGAGACCTGGAACATATAGGTTACAAAAAAGAAAATGAGTAGGACAAATATCCTGCCTGCAAGGGCTTAGCAAAGCACAAAGAATTATAGTCTGTCTTGGGTAGTTAAGTGCCTTGAGAGAGAATTACTGCAGGAGAGGTAACATCTGGAGGAGGCTGGTGTGGTTAAGGTGAGATCAGGGAAAGCTTTATTGAAGATAATCTCTTTTAGCCTTTCTTTCTTTTATTCTAACAATTGCCAGTTGCAGAGTATTCTCAAATCTTTCAGGCAGAGCAGATGAGGACTGTAGGTGACTACTCAAACTGTATTACTGTCTTCCAGAAGATGAACTGAAGAGTCAAACAACACCGCCTACAGTTTGTTCAACCTTTTTCCAGAGGGAGCACACCACTCCTTTCCTTTCCAGCGAGACCTCTTAGAACAAAGATGGATGTTTGGGATGAGGGTTAAGTTATCTTCAGGCTAAGCACTTCCAACACTGTTCTAAGACACTGTGAATCAGAAAAAAAAGACTACCACCCACCATCTGAATTATTGCTAACCGCCTGTTTTCTTCTCTCTCTCCTCAAATTCAGTCACATTATTCCCCTTACGCAAATGTATTAAGAAGCTATTTTTATCACAGCCTAGGAAAGAAAGGTCATTCCACCTTTTGAAGTTTTCATTATGTAAAATCAATTAAAAAAAAAAAACGCATGCAATCTTCTATGTTACCTCCTAAACCCAAGGAAAAAGATTCTGTAATTTCATCTGATCTAGAAAGGAAACTTTGGAGAGTTTCCCAGAGCTGAGTTATTTGGGGATCTGAACCATTGCTTTTTCTGTTTTTTTCCAAATATATGTTTGTAATTATCAGTGTGATAACATTTTTTCATAACTATTCCCATCTCAAAGTTAATTACTCGATTGTTCTTTAACACTTGCATCTTTTACATAATAATTAAAATCACAGGCACATTTTGTTGCATTCCCACTAAGTATCAGGCATTTCATTGTTCCCATTTTATGAGAAAATATACTCAAAGATGAAATCACTTGCCCACGCTGGTATAGAGATGATAGGAACTTGGGTTTATCTGTCTCAAGGGCACTTTTTAAATTTAATATTTGAACAGGACTCTTCTTACTGTCTAACAATTTTGCTAAAGACCTCATATTGAAGGTAACAGTCAATTAGTATATTCTAAGGAAGAATTAATAAACACATTTCCACAGTACAGATAAAATACTGCAGAATCTGTCACCTCATCACTCACCTCCAACTGATAAAGCCTAAATATTGGAAAAGAGAATTACTATGTGGTTACCATCTGAGGCAAGAGCACCAACAGGGCAAGGAAGAAGGTTATTGGTAATCTCTCGCAGACTATGCCTCACCCACGTCAGGGAACGGTGGTGGGGGTCCACACATGCATCTTAAAAAGAACCAGCCACAGAGGACTTTGTTCAGCCAGTGTCAGCTGAGAGAGAACCTTCATGATAAGACTAAAGAGAAGAAAAAAAAAAAAAAGGGATTTTGCTGCTTATCAAATCTCTTCTCCCCTCCAAGTACTGGAATGCGAAGTAAAGGAAATAAAGGAAAATTAAAGATTATGACCTTGGGGCGCCTGGGTGGCTCAGTGGGTTAAAGCCTCTGCCTTCGGCTCAGGTCATGATCCCAGGGTCCTGGGATCAAACCCCGCATCGGGCTCTCTGCTCAGCGGGGAGCCTGCTTCCCCTTCTCTCTCTCTGTCTGCCTCTCTGCCTACTTGTGATCTCTGTCAAATAAATAAATAAAATCTTTAAAAAAAAAAAAGAAAAAAGACTATGACCTTGCCTCCCTGCCATACCCCCTTCCAGGTATGGGTACGGCTCATGATTGGAAAGGAGGAAACAAATGAGACAAGTTTTTATTTAGACTTAGGAGGAATTTTTATTTTTCAAACCAAGCAATAGTTGCAAAGAGACCACTCTTATAATTAAAAGGGTCAAAACTATAGCATTTGCTTGAAGTATCATCAGAAAAGAGAGACAACAGAGATTTGTTAAAATATAGTGTGTGGCGGGGGGCGGGAGGGAATGTGTCCAATTTGATAGCGCCAAACAAGTACATTTTAAAATAGGAAGCAGTATTTGACAAAATACTGATTAAAGCTAAAGGAAACCATCTTAAATGCTATTAAGGTATCAAAGATACAAAATAGTGTGCTAGAATTGTTGTTTTAAGATTACATGAGAAAAATAGTGCCGACTTATGGAGGACAACTTGTAATCACAGAGGAAGGTAACGGAGAATTCCTTTATTTTATACCCTTCACACTGCTTGAATTTTTACCATGTGCCTATGTTATACTAATAGTTAAAATATCAATTAAATGCAATGATTTCATTTACTTCCAGATGTAAGGTGGCCTTTTAGAAAATAAAAAATAAATTTCAGCCAAGCCCCAGTTATTTTATGTGCTTCTGAAGTATCAGAACACAACGGATATTGTTTTCACAAAACAACTGTATATTCTTCTCTTCACTATATGGGTTAGTAGTTAAGGAGAGAAGAAACTGTGGTCTTCTCATTAAAGCCTCCTCTGCCTTGGATTGTGTCTAACTGGTACTTCTGACACTACTGTATGATTTAGGCAGGATTCTGAAGCAGCCAGAACTGTTTGCTTTTAGCCTTGTGCTATGGCCCTGCTTGGGATGTGGACTGCAGGAAGCAAACCGATTGTTGTGTGCACAGGAAAATTTCATTTGCTGACAAGGGAGTTCGAGGGTAATGCCAACAACTGTCACCGAAACTCACAACACGGATCCTCAAGTTCCAATTATCACTCATTTTCTCCACCTTCTTATCACTTGTGTTTGACAGCTGTTCGGTGACAATGAAAGAAAGGTTTTCCATCTCCAGGTATTATGCTGGTTGGCCAGATTAACCTCTGGAAAGATTTAATTATCTTTGAGAGGGCAGTCCCTCTGACAACACCCCTTTATCTGTCTTGTCCAAATTGGTATTTGCTTCGGTGATTCTCATCCCAAGACTTAGCTCCCTCGTCACCTGCACACTGTGAGTGGGTTTCAGCAAACACCAGAGGCTGAGCCTCTTTTCAGGAAAACGTTCATTCTGCGGCTGCCTATTTCCGGCTTTATCTTGATACACAGAAATGTTCTTGAGGTTGTCTCTCAGGATAAGCATTAAAATTAGGTCACAGAGAAAAATAGGTTACAGAACTGTATGGAATGAGCCCTTTAAAATGAATATGTGTTTACATAGCAAAGTAGTACAGAAAAATGCATTGATCCTATCAATGACGATCTGTGCTGACTGCTGATTCTCCTTGCTTTACACTAATGCATCTTCTGATTTCAGTAAATACATATCGCTTCTTTAATCACAAAATAAAGTTATCTTAACTATTTCAATATTATTTCAGAATTAAGGATTTTTAAAGGATGACTGGGGACGCCTCCTAACTTGAGAAATAACCCTAAAACATCCTTATTTTGGAATTGGCAGTTTTGATACTCTACTGTTTTCTAATTCTAATTCATGGGATTGCTGTAATTAGTTTACTTTCTGGTTTTCTGATTGAATTTCATAGAAGAGAGGGGTGGGAGACTGTGTGGCATCAATAATTGAACAACATATCAACTAGGCCAGAGCTCATTACCATTGTAGACAAAGTCTAAGTGTACATGTGGGCAGATGTACATAAAACCTCTCTAAAAAGTCCAGTGGGCAAGGATTACAGTCGAAGCAAATCAACTCTCTCAGGAGCCCTCGGCTGGACATGGCAAGAAACCCAAGGTGGGTGGGGAAGAGGAGAGTGTTTTCTCTCGCACCCACTCCAAACTGCCTGTTTGATTGCATGCTACAGGCATTCCCTGGTAGTAGAGCATTAGATGAACCCAGAACTTTCAAAGTAGGCATCTCTTCTCAGCATATCGCTGGCCATGAAGTTGCCCAGAAGCAGAACAATGAGAAAAGTGATGACAGAGGTCTCAACTAAGTCCTCAGATGTTGGCATTTGGGGCAATAAGTCTAGGACATTCTATAGCAATGTGCTGAGGATTATTCACCTCCAAAGACAGCAGGTTATGTTATGGCTTATGGAGACCCAGGCAATCATATTCTGTTCCCTTACCAGAGTTTAAAAATCTAGAATGACAGAGAAGCTGAAGAGCTGAAAATAAGGATGTCAGCTTTGTTTGTGACAGAACTATTAGAGAACATGGCTCAGGTGTGGCAATACTGAGCTTCCTGACACTGAACCCCCAAATTTGAAAACTCTTCACATGCAGACATGGGCAGTACTCAATTTAGAGGCCTGTGTATGCTGGAGGTAAGACAAGATAGAGTACCAAAGAATATACTTGCTCACCTGTAGTCTGGCCTTACCTGCATTCTACTGCTCAGTACCATAACTACCTCTAAAGTTGGTAAAGAGAGGGCTGCCTAAGAAACTGGACCTCCATGACCTTATACTTATAAGGACATCCTGGTCTAAATTTGTGATAATCTAGTAGGGCTGATCTTGTTGTAACCCTCAGGGAAGGCTTCGCAAATGTTCAGGTGGCTTGGGAAACAGTCAACTCAGTGCCTCAGGTTTCTTCCAAGTCTGAAAACTTTTCATTTCTTTCTGAGGTATCACAACCCACTACATCTGTTAAGTGAACATAAAGTTTAAAAAATATATATGAATAGGATTAAAAAATGGGCTAAAACATTTTAGAGCAATTTAGAATCATTAACCTAAGGGGAGGGGAAAACTCTGAAAAGCTAAATGTTAAGTCATTTGTAAAAGTTACTTAAGCATTTAAGTAAAAGCAACATTAAGCCATATTTGTAATTTTCTCTGAAAACATAGTGGACTAGAAGATGGCTCAGCAATTTTATCCATATCATGCAATTCGGTCATATTTATTACTGTAATGGATTATTCACTTTGAAACTGGAGTCATGTGGGACAGAATACAAATACACAAAATCCAGATTAGCTGCCAAATTTGGAGCCCAAGTCTGGATGTGTGCCAAACAGAGGTGGTAGTGAAGTGTTGCTATTACCTACAGTGGCTTGAATCTGCCAAATGAATGCATTCTCAATTGCTATGGTCTGAATACATGAATTCCCCTCACCCCCAAACTCACATGCTGGAATCTTAAAGCCCAATGTAATGATGTTAATAGATGGGGCCTTTGTGGGTGATTAGGTTATGAGAGTAGAGTCCTCACATGTGGTATGAGGAGCACTTTATAAAAGTGACTACAGAGATGTTCCTAACCCCTTCTACCATGTAAGTATACAAAACATCTGTGACCCCCAAAAGGGCCTTTATCCAACCATGCTGGAGCCTGATCTCAGACTTCCAAGCCTCCGGAACTGTGAGAAATAAAAATTATGTTTATAAGCCATCCAGCCTGTGGTATGTTCTTACAGCAGGCTAACAGACTATTAACACAAGATATAGCACAGTCCCCGACTGAAGGAAAACTTCATTCCTTCTTAATCTGCTTTGTTTGCCCATATCAATATGGGCCCAGAGGAAACCACAGATAAATCAAAGCACTCAGACACAAACTGGCCAAAGTTAGGGAGAAGAAACAGGACAAGGCTTAGCCTTTCATCATTCACATATTCAACAAGAGTTTTCTGAGTCCCTAGTATGTGCCAGGCATTTACTGTGTTAGGAATATGATCATTTCAATAGACGAAGTACAATATCCATTCATGATAAAAAAAAAAAAGAAAAAAAAACCCTTAAAAAATTAACAAATGGGTTTAGAGGGAATATACCTCAACATAATAAAGGGCATATATGAAAAACCCACAACTGACATCATACTCAATGATGAAAAACTGAGAGCTTTTCCCCATCATCAAGAACAAGATGTCCAATCCCACCGTTTTCATGCAAAACAGTATTAGCCACAGCAATCAGACAAGAAATAAAAGGCATCCAAATTGGTAAGGAAGAAGTAAAACTTTCACTTTTTGCAGATGATATGATACAATATACAGAAAACCCTAAAGACTCCACCAAAAAACTACTAGAACTAATAACATGAATTCAGTAATGCCACAGGAAACAAAATCAATGTGCAGAAATTGGTTGCATTTCTATATATTAATGATGAAATACAAAAAAAAAAGAAATTAAGAATTAACAATCCCATCTACAATTCCACCAAAAATAATACCTAAGAATAAACTTAACCGAGGAGGTGAAAGACCTGTATTCTGAAAATTATAAAACAATGATGAGAGAAGTTGAAGATGACACAAAGAAATGGAAAGATATTCCATGCTCATGGATTGGAAGAACAAATTAAATATTCATACCACCCAAAGCAACCTAGAGATTTAATGCAATCCCTATCAAAATGCCAGCAGCTTTGTTCACAGAACTAGAACAAATCACCCTAACATTTGTATAGAACTACAAAAGCCAAATAGCCAAGTTGGTAATAGCCAATTACCAAATAGCCAAGATAATCTGGGGGAAAAAAAAAAAAAAAGAAGAAGAAGAAGAAGAACTGAACTTGAGGTATCACAATCCCAGATGTCAAGACATTCTACAAAGCTACAGTAATCAAAACAGTATGGTACTGGCACAAAAAAAAAAAAAAAAAAAAAAACCAGAATAGAGAGCCCACAAATAAACCCATGATTAGTTAATCTAGAACAAAGATAAGACTATGCCATGGGCAAATGATGCTGAGAAAACTGGACCACTACATGCAAAAGAATAAAACTAGACCACTTTCTTAAATGATACACAAAAATAAACTCAAAATGGGCTAAGGATCTAAATGTGAGACCTGAAACCATAAAAACTCTACAAGAGAGCATAGGCAGTAATTTCTCTGAAATCAGCTATAGCAACATTAGTCTAGGTCTAATTCCTGAGGTAAGAGAAACAAAAGCAAAACTAAATTATTGGGACAATGTTAAATGAAAAAGCTTCTGCACAAAGCAAACAACAAAACTAAAGGACAACCTACTGAATGCGAGAAGATATTTGCAAAGGACATATCTGATAAAGGGTTAGTATCCAAAGAGCTTACAGAACTCAACACACACACACACACACACACACACACACACACACACACACACACACTCCAATTAATAAATAGGCAAAAGACACAGGCATCTCTCCAAAGAAGATATCCTGATGGTCACCAGACACATGAAAAGACGCTCAACATATCTCATCATCAGGGAAATGCAAATCAAAACCACAACAACTTATCAGCTCACACCTGTCAGAATGGCTAAAATCAACAACACAAGAAACAACAAGTGTTTGCAAAGATATGGAGAAAAAGGATCCCTCATGCACTGTTAGTGGGAATGCAAACTGTTGCAGTCCCTGTGGAAAGCAGCATGGAGATTCCTCAAAAAATAAAAATAAAATAACCATATGATCCTATAATTCTACTACTATTTACCTAAAGAAATGAAACGCTAATTTAAGAAGATATATATATATACCCCGATGTTTACTGCAGCATTATTTACAATAGCCAAAATTTGAAAGCAAGTGTCCATTTATAGATGAAGGGATAAAGAAGATGTGGTTTGTGTGTGGACACCATGGAACATTACTCAGCCATAAAAAATGAAATATTGCCCTTTAGCAACAACGTGGATAGCTCTAGAGGGTATAACATTAAGTGAAATAAGTTAGAGAAAAGACATACCATATAATATCACTCTGTGGGAATTTAAGAAAACAAATGATGAAAGAGGAAAAAACCGACTCTATGTATAGAAAACAGATGGTTATCAGAGAGGAGGTGGCTGAAGGGTTGGGTGAACTAGGTAAAGGGGATTAAAAGTACACTTACCATGATAGGCACTGAGTAATGTACAGAATTGTTGAATCACTATATTGCACAAATAAAGTAAATATATTACTATAGGTTACTTGTGCTGTAATTAAATTTTAAAAAGGAATTAGGGGTTATGGTAATAAGTAGAACTGAGTTATTTTGGACTTTGGATTTTCTTCCAAATAAGACATTTTCAAAACTGACTGAAACAAAGTGAACTATTTTAAGCAGGACCATGGTTAAGAAGGCGTGATGAAGTAGTCCAAACAGTAATTTGGCCCTATTGATGATTCATGACAAGGATTCCCAGGCCCACAACAAATGGGAAAAAAAATCCAGTGTGCATGTGAGTGTGTGTGTACGTCCTCATGTGTTGGGTAAACTGGCCTCCTCGGAAGAATTATTCTTTTTCCTAAGAGCAGTCCTTCCAACTTCTTTAGTATAAAAAAGGTTTTTATAACATGTGGAATTAGTAAGTGGTTGATTTTCCTTTTGATGTCCTCATTTTGTCAACTGAAAAGCTAGCAACCCTATGTCAGTCCCCAGATTGTACTGGAAATTTTATTTACTCTTGATTACCAAAGGTTTGGAAATTTTAAGCTAGAAGGACGAGAAAAATGTACACACTGAGTCAGCAGACGTTAACACATCTTGGAAGAAAAGGGGAGCTCTTAAATCTCAGATTAATAGATGTTGACTTAGCAGGAAAAACAGACTGACAAAGAAGTGCAAATTCATTGAGTCTGCTTTCCCTGTTTTGTTGGTTAATTCTCAACCTGGGGTTAAGACCTGATATATCACAGAATCTTTGGGATGTAGGATATATATTTTTTTCCAGAATGCCCCCATCAGTAGTGGTCAGCTCTTAGAGTCTGGTCTTCACATATGTCTGGGATAAGACTAAGGGAGAAAGAAGTTGGAAAAATTTAATAAGTACAAAAACCTTGCTCTGAACAGAACCCTCTCCTTTTTCTATTCTTGAATAGAAATAAATGAAGCCATAAAATAAATAAATAAATAAATAAATAAATAAAATAAAGTTATAAGAAACTAGATACAGACTATGAAGAGCCTAAGTCTAGAGCTCTTGTTTGGAAGGTAACACAGAGGGTCCATGAGACTTTGGGGAGATCTTATATAAGGCACTCTGAAGAGATAACCACTTTCCTGGACTATAAACAGCCCTGACCCTGATAATATTCTCCACTGCAGCTGAGAAGAGATGGGTAGGGGAAGAAATATAAGATGTAACAGTGAGTTGAGGCAGCTAAGTCAACCAAAAGTAACAATAGCAGTTGAGTCACAAAAGTCTTAAACCAAAGACTCATTTGTTCAATACCCTTCTTCCTAACCACTCATTTTATGACCCTATGTTCACATCCATAATTAATTCCTGTTTTTCAGGTGTAGCACTCTGGTTTTTTATTTAGTCCATTTCCTTTCTACCCAACTTACAAGTACATTAGTTGCCATGGGAACCATGATGCTAATTCTAGTGGTAGAGTCCATAGACATCTATCAAAAGAGGAAGAGAAATTTAATCTCAGGGTTTGAAATACGGACCCCAAGTAGGAAAATAGCAGAAGTTAAATAAACCACGTATAACTTCAACCCCACAAGTACATCCTGCTTGGCCAGTTCACCCTTCAACCAGCTAATAAAATTCTAACAGTAAAATCAAATTCAGACAGAGATTTCTAATGCTATCCTCACTGGAGCTTTTTACATATACTAATCCACCAAGGAGAGTGGTTTCCATAAAAGCATCTGACTGAAGGATTTATGTTTCCTTATCTCTCAAGTGCCAACCAAAGTCAATTTCTTACAAATTCTGGCCCTCTTTTCTATGGGTACCCATGTTATACATTGCATTCTGGTAAGTGTTATCTCTAATTAAAGCCCTCAAGCCTTTCAAACTTTGTCAATCAGAAGAAAAAAAAAAAAAAAAAAACACAACTATCAAAATCAACTAGGTCTAGACCACTTAGGTCCCTGTCCCTCCCAGAGGTAGGTCATTGCCATGCCTCTCCTTCCAACCTTTCCCTTGGTCATGAGCTCAATGACTTCACCATGAGCACCAGCACACCACCACTAGCCCAACCCAGGTGTTTCACTCCTGGCTCTTTCATCCAAGGCCATGGAATATTTCCTCAATACATCAGAATTCATGTTGAGAAGTTCATATAGGAATGCAGCTCCTGTCAGACTGCAGTCCAGCCAAAGGGGAAGGGAAGATAAATACTGTTACTTCCCTCTCACCCTCTGTCTACTGATGGCCTCCCTGTGCCTCTCCCTTTGGCTGAATCCAACCAGAAGAGACAAGACATGGGAGCCCAGGGATCCCTGAAGATCAGCCTCCTCAGGCAAAAAGCAGCATGAAGAAGGGTGAAGGGAAATCTGTATATGCAAACAGAATATGCAACACACAAGTCCTGTTTGTAGACTTATAAATAAGCCAGGACCCACCAAGAGATGGGAGGCTCTTCATGGGTGTTAATACAAACCTTGGGAGTTTGCAGCATCTACCTTGCTGTTGAAAGAGGAAAGACACACAAACCCATGGGAAAAATATTAATAAGCATACAACGTACTTACTGCCAAGACAGGCAACTCTCAGGTATGCCTGGAAAATAAGTTATACTACATCTTGAAGGCATGACTCCTCTCAAATTTTGCATTGCACAAACTAAGAACTAGAATTCTGGGAGAAATCATCATAACCACAATTTTAATAGCTAACATTCTTTGGACACATGTGCCAAACACAATTCAAAACACTACCCAAATTAAGTTGCTTAAATCTTGCAACAACTCTGATAGAAGTCATATTATTATCCTCATTTTCAGGATGATGGAAATTGAATGACTTAAATAGAAGTTACATGCCAAGTCCATGACAGTAGCAGAATTTGAACTCAAGAAGTCTCATTCCAGAGCCTGTATTCCTAAACCCTGCATTCAACTGTCACGACCCTATTTTTAATCCAGTTATGCTACTTATTATTTCCATGTTAGCAGCATCTAAAATCCTATCAGATCAGATGTCATTACAGAGTTTCACAGCAGAAATGGCCAGCAGCAACTCACCTTATTAGTATGAAAATATGCACAGATGGATACATGGTATAACTCAACTGAGTTCAGAATGCTTTGTGGTGTCAATGTCAGGAGAAATCCCATCCTGATGGCTTGACCACAGTTCTTTCAACTTCACTGTGGCTTCTCTGGATGCAAAGAAGTTGTACCAGACACTATGAGAGACCAAACAAGAAATCAGGCAAGAACCTACCTTCCGGGAGTGACCAGAGGAGAGAGAAGACTGGTGTTGCCATGAGAATCTAAATGGTCTTGCCCACAACTGTGATCCTCCATAAAATGCTATGGAGTTTCGAGAAGCAATAGTTTTCTTTCAGAGGAGTGTCTGGTAGGGTTCGGTAAAGGAGAGGACTTTCAGCTTAGGATTTTCAGAAAAGGTAATATAGGAAGAATAATGTGCCGTCCATGGAATTTATCCAGAGTTGCCAAGGATCCAATCCAGAGGCAACACTGCTGCTCTAGAAACCTAAGGAATTTCGATGGGAGTGTGTGGGGCAGGGAATCTGTAGACGCTAACACACAAGAACGCCTTGCCATTGTGCCACCCTTCAAGATTCTTCTTCACCCTCGCTACCCACGTGGATGGACCTTCCTCTCTTAAGAACTGAGTAGTGGTAGAAACCACACTTTGAAATAATGGGGAGAATTAGGGGCCATGAGAAGAGCAACTGCAGAATGCTTGTGGGTATAGTTTTCACTGCTGGACTCAAACTGCAGCTTTTGTGTGCAACAAAATAGGGAAATGTAATAACTTTCCAGAGTAAAGCAGACTGTCAGAGAGGGCAGAGGAGGCTTACTCACCTGGAAGAAGGTGCCCCAGGCTTTGTGATTTACAGAAAGGTCCTAAGAGGAGTGGAAGTCCCCCTTTCTTCTTGCTCTATCAGGCAGGGAAGCCAGGTAAAGAATGTTCAAGACCAAGGTATTCTTATTTTTTTCCCCTATTGTCTCCAGGCAGAGTAAGCCCAACCACCCCTCCTGCCACCTTCTCTCCCTCTATCTTAAGGTCCTCCTCAAACTCAAATGAGTTACTTGGAAGGTCAATGAGCCCTCCAGGAATCCTTCTAAGATTCAGTTTCCACTTCTATATACATTTTCAGTATATCCCATGAAAGTGCCTCATGGCCAGTACAGAGTAAAGCTTTAACTGAATATGTTTTCGTTACATGGAGAGAGAGAGCACAGATGACTAATTAAAGAGGTTTCTCAATTTTTTCTTTGAAACTCCTGGGTGACTGATTCCCACCTCCCTCTGAAGGAAAAGCACTATTTCCAGAGACACTC
Source organism: Mustela lutreola (assembly GCF_030435805.1). NCBI lineage: Eukaryota > Metazoa > Chordata > Mammalia > Carnivora > Mustelidae > Mustela > Mustela lutreola. The sequence continues at coordinate 115,412,006 of NC_081296.1, read as the reverse complement.
TGTGTCGAGTGAACCAGTTGTGTGCTCAGGTGTAACAAACCTCATGGTTGCTGTACTTTCCCTGAAGAGCTAGGGCAAACCCTGTTTCTAATTGCCGTAATGAAGATTCCATCAGACAAAGGAGCTATTCCTAGAGCACACTTATTACTTACTGATCTCATCAAACCCGCTTTAGTTACCCATGACAACCACTCAGCAAGCACCCCTGTGTACCACACTACCCACAGGGCACAATGACTTGTCATTGATCTGTGCAGGTATCCAACACCAAAATCTGTGTCAGGTCTCAATCTCCTCAGATGCTTTCAACCTCCACTCCATTTCTCACTTGCAGAACAATGATTCAAGCGTAGTTTTGGGTGGCCTCTTTTAGGAAACAAAGGTAGACACTCTAATGTGAATACTTAATGGCAAATAAATATTGCTAGCCTATCAAAATTTTACCTAAGGTCTCAGCCTATAGGTGGACATGAAAGGGATTTTTCATGAAAACTTGGAAGAATTACATCATCTACTATGAGGATGGGAAAAAAAAATCCAAGAGCAATTCATGTAACCAGTAATAGGGAAAAGCCAACATGGTACCAGATTCAGAGGGAAAAAGTGCCCTTCGTAGACACGACTCACAGCTGGTCTTTGGAAGGTGGGTAGAATTCCGCACTAAGGAGAAGCAGCAAGAAGCCAAAGTGAATGGTTTTGGCCAGGGAATGAGAGTATGGATGAGAGTATAAAATGTGGCATGTAGCTGGAGGAGAAGTGGGAAATACGACTGAAAATGCAGCTTAGTGCCAGATTACGGGGAACCCTGAGAATCGGTCTGCAGGATTTGAACGTGAATGACACAGCTCTCTACAAATCAACTCTAACAGCAGGACAGACTGCTCCTAACACAGTGTCTATTATTAGTGGTGTATCAGCTGACACTAGATCTGTTAGGGGTGAGCCCTTAGAGGTTTTCCGCTCTGTTTTGTGGAATACGGGATCAGATGACCCAAGAGAGTGTGAGGCAGAGAAGCGTGGAATGTGAATACAAACAGCTGGGTTTGAGATCAGCTCTGCCTCTTACTGCTTATACGAACTTGTGGTTATCATGAGCTTCATTTTATCATCTGTAAAATGAGGGTAATAGTACCTACCTCGCACCGTGAGTAGATAGATATTCAAAGTACATGCACTGTGGCAATCTAGTTTGTAACAGTGTAATACATGCTATAGTTAATATTCACAAATGTTAAACTCCCTTCTAATTCGCAACTTCTTGGTTATATACGGGAAGTGTTACTGTCCAGAGGAGATGTCATGGTGAAAATCATGTTGTAACAACAATAGAACATTTACAGCAAGTTGGTTTGGAAAGAAGAGAAAGTGGAGGAAGAAATTTCTTAACAGCCTGTGGTGGAGTCATGCACTGGGGAAGCCTGTATTAAGTGGGAGCAATGGGGAAGGGAGAGAGTAAGGGAGTAACAGAAGAATTCATGAAGGAAGAGTTTTAGGAGAAAGTTCAATGAATCTATGGTGCCTGAAATTACAAGCAAAACAGGTTGCTTGAAACATCTTAGTTCCTGCATTTCCAGATTAAGGGAAAGGATGTCTAAACTGGGTTATGCAATACAGTCTGTCCCTGGCCCCATGTAGCTCTTGAGCCCTTGAAATGTAGCAGGGCAGGCCCAAACTGAGATGTGCTGCAAGTGTAAACCATGAGTTAAATTTCAAAGATCCCATGTGGAAAAAAATAGGAAGTATTTTATTTTTTATAGTGCTTTTGTGTTTAAATGACATTTAGATACTGAGTCACAATTTTTAACAAATTTCACCCGTTTCCCTTTACTTTTTCAATGTGGCCGCTAGAAAAACATGAAACACAGATGTGGTTTATATTATATTCCTGATGAACTAGCATTGGTCTAGCATGTAATTCTCAACAGAATCATAATGGAACTTTCCATCAAGACACTCCAGAGGTCAAGCCCAGGCTACTTAAATGAGTAGAAGCTGTGAGAGGCCCTCTGCATTCTTGCTTCATGTTGCTTTTTCCTGAAGTTTAGCACACATACAGAAAGGTGCATGTGTCATAAGTATTACAGCCTGATGAACTTTACAGATGACAATTTTATCTGTAATTGGTCCTATAATTGACAAAACACTGACAGCACCACAAAATCCCCTTTCATGTCCTTTCCCCTGGGTAACCACTCATTTCTTTTTTTTTTTTTTTTTAAGAACTTCCCCAATAATTATAAGCCATAGGATTGACACTCCAAGTGTTCTAAATGTGCTTAAGTTTTATTTCGGCTTCAATCATCACCTAGGGACCTCATTAAGAAACAGATTCCACACCCAGATATTTTGATGACTTAGGTCTGGGAGGGGTGTGAGGTCCCCTGGAATCTTTATTTATTGAGCTCCCTATGTGATCTGATGCAGGCGACCCAAGTACCACACAGGACAAACGCCCCCTCTCTCTGGGCATGAAGTAAGGTGTTACCAAGTAGGCAAACTAGAAGTACCGACCAGCAGTACAACAGCAAAGCAGGAGCAAAAGGAGAAAAGGGAAGATGAAGAATTAAAGAATTTGATTTAACATTTCAAAAAAATTATCAAAATAGTCATAGGAAATTATAATTGTTTATCTTAACTTTCTTACCCTTACATTTTGATTTAGAATTTGTTTTCTATTGTTATTGAATTACATGACAAGGACGGGTACTATAATTCCTCTGTGTCCCTGAAGATCTCTTTCTGGCCCTTGGTGAGAATTAAAATATTGCCTCAAATAGGGAGGCTACTCTATCTTATTCTGTAGGCCACTGGGATCAGAAGGACATGCACATACATCTTGTATGTATGAAAGTAGAAAGTCTTGAAAGTAGAAAGCCTCACCTTTTTGCCTCAATTTACTGGGTTTTGGCAAATCAGATTTCCATGATAAAATGGGGGGGAAAATTTACTGTCTTTAGAGGAAGATGGATCTTCTAGTAGAACAGTGGGTCTGGCAAAAGTTCTTCAGCTCATTAAACACCCAAGTTTAAATCTCTCTTGCAGAGCCTTTAGAGGGCTGGCTGGTACACATCACAGCATAAGAATCAATATCTTGGGCAAACAACTTCCTATATATAGAAGGTAGCTATTCAAGGACTAGATCCTAGTGCTAGTTAAAAATCTGCCTGCCTTGTTGCTACAAAATTTGGGTATTCATCCTTTCTGAACCCAACTTTTGTCGCAACATGGACGGGACTGGAAGAGATTATGCTGAGTGAAATAAATCAAGCAGAGAGAGTCAATTATCATATGGTTTCATTTATTTGTGGAGCATAACAAATAGCATGGAGGACATGGGGAGATGAGAAGAAGGGAGTTGGGGGAAATTGGAAGGGGAGGTGAACCATGAGAGACTATGGACTCTGAAAAACAACCTGAGGGTTTTGAAGGGGCAGGGGTGGGAGGTTGGGGGAACCAGGTGGTGGGTATTAGGGAGGGCACGGATTGCTTGGAGCACTGGGTGTGGTGCAAAAACAATGAATACTCTTAACGCTGAAAAGAAATTTAAAAAAAAAAAAAAAATCGGCCTGCCTTGAACTGCAGGGAGCCCAGGTCCAGGCCCAGATTCACCATCTCTGCAATCTAAGGTGCAAATCACAGTAAGGCTGAAGCCCATCCCCCTCCCATTCTCCTTTCTTCTTAATTTTGAAGTGGGGATTAAGGAGTGCTATTGTTATGATGAGCACCAGGTATCGTATTTAAATTGCTGAATCACTAAATTGTGTACCTAATACTAATATTACACTGTATGTTAACTGGAATGTTTAAAAATATTTTATTTATTTATTTGATACAGATTGAGAGAGCAGAAGTAGGCAGAGAGGCAGGCAGAGAGAGAGGGAGGAAGCAGGCTCCCTGCGGAGCATGACCTGAGCCAAAGGCTATTCACACAGCATAACCCACTGAGCCACACAGGCACCCTGTAAACTAAAATTTAATGAAAACAACCACCACCAAAAAAGGAGATTTCCTAAATGGTCAAAAATCCTATGATGGGTTCTGTTTCTTCATGCCTCCCCATCACTGAAAGAATTATTTTGAGCCAATTCAGAATCCCAAGATTTAATCAAATTCCCCCATTACTTGGTTGATCAGATCACTAAGAAGCAGACAATGTTTGGCAGGAGCTGACCACTATGCTAACTGTCCCTGAGACAGAGCACTCTCCTTTTCACTCCTGGGCTGGGCAATTAATACTATTGAAACCCTTAGCATCAGATAATCCCCCTTTGTTCATCTTTCGATCCCCCCTCTACAGTCATGACGACATGGCTCATTCCCCATACTGTGACTGCCCTTCTCTGTGCTCACAGAACATACGAGCTGAGGCCAGTCTGAAACATGAGGGAGCTAACTGGGCTCCAGGACAATCGAGTCAATGATCCAACCTCTAACAGACTCAACCACCAGCGACCACAGGCTGCATAGAGGCAGCTCATGAGAAACATCCACTCTGAGTACTAAAGGCACAGAAGCAACCATCAGACCCTACACTTTTCCACAGCAGGTAAAGGACTAAAGCCTCAACTTTAGGCACTTGTGAAAGAAAATATATCTAGTGAACGGTGGAGCCAGGACAATGTCCAAGTTCCAGTTACAGATGGAATCCTATTTCCTGATTTCAAGCTATACTATAAAGTGAATCAAAACAGCATGGTACTGGCATAAAAACAGACACAGAGACCAATGAAACAGAATCAAGAGCCTAGATATAGACCCATGTGTATACAGTCAACTATTATTTGACAGGGGAACCAAAAATGCTCAGTGGGGACAGTCTCTTCAATAGCTATTCACGTGTGAAAGAACAAAACTAGACACCTCTTTCACCACTAACAAAAATAGCCTCAAAATGGATTAAAGACTTAAATTTGAGACCAGAAACCATTAAACTCCAAGAAAACACGTGATTAAAAGTTCCATGACATGAGTCTTGGCATTGATTTTTTGGGGGTATGGAATTAAAAAAAAAAAAAAAAAGTAGGACTACAAACTAAAAAGCTTCCATATAGGAAAACAAACAAACAAACAAACAAACCCTACAGAATAGGGGGAAAAAATGTTTGCAAACCATCTGTCTGATTAGGGGTTAATATGAAAAATATATTTAAAAACCTCCTACAAGTCAATCGCCAAAACCCAAAAAATCCAATTTAAAAATGGGCAAAGGATCTGACTAGGCATTTTTCAAAGAAAGCATGTGTTGCTAACAGATACAGGAAAAGGTACAGCCCCAAGTTCATAGCACTATTTACAACAGCTGATGAGACATGAAAACATAATAAGGTTCAACAACAGATGAATGGATAAATAAGTTGTGGTACTCACTGGTACACATACACACACACCCCTACACAATGGACTATTACTCAGCCATAAAAAGGGGAAACCCTGGGGCGCCTGGGTGGCTCAGTGGGTTAAGCCTCTGCCTTCAGCTCAGGTCATGATCCCAGGGTCCTGGGATTGAGCCCCACATTGAGCTCTCTGCTCAGCAGGGAGCCTGCTTCCCCCTCTCTCTCTCTGCCTGCCTCTCTGCCTACTTGTGATCTCTCTCTCTCTGTGTCAAGTAAACAAATAAAATCTTTAAAAAAAAAAATAAAGGGGGAAACCCTATCATTTATAATATGGGTGGACACTGAGGGCATTATGTTAATGGAAATAGTCAGCAAATACTTTATTATCTCAATAAGTAGGATCTGAAAAAAAATAAGAAAAAAGAAAAAAATGCATAGAAAGATCAGATTTGTGGTTGGCAGAGGATGGGGGTGTAGATAAAGGTGGAGGAAAGGTACAAACTTACAGTTGTACGGTAGTTAAGTATGAAGGTCTAAAGTACTACATGATGACTACAGTTAACTTTCATATATGCCTTATAACAGTGTTGACAGTAAATCCTAAGAGTTCTCACCACAAAGGGGGAAATAAAGGTGGGTTTTTTTGTAGCTATATAAGATTATGGATGTTAACTAAACTTACTGTGGTATTCATTTTAAAATTTAAGTCCTTATGTTATTCTCCTTAAACTTACACTGTGCTGTATGTCAATTATTTCTCAAACCTAGAAAAAGACTCTTTAATTATGGAACTAATTAAGGACTAAATGCCTTTAAAAATTAAAGTTATAAATAGGCATAAAAACCCTAATATCACACACAAAAATAATCGCATCATTTCATCATTTTAGTTCTCCTATGTAATCAGCTTTAACAATAACTAATTTATTTAATATTAAATTGTCAAGTGTGAAGCACTGTGTCAAGTGAACATCACTAACTACATTCTAGAGATTAAGACACTAACGAGTTATTTATCCATACTCATACAACTAGCGAGTGGCAGAGTCTAAATTCACATCACTCTTCTCCACATGCAAAGCATCTTAACCACAAAGCGTCAGCACCTCTTAGAACCACATCACCCTCCATGGATGACTGGAGTGTTAAATCTAGCTCAGGGTCCTGCCAAAAATAGATCCCCATCTATGTGACCAACCACACACACACACGCGCGCGTGCACACACACACACACACACAGCTGCCCATCTGCCGGACACACCGTCAGTTTATCATGGGAAAGCAGCCGCATTGCGTAATCGGCGTCAGCAGTCCTTGCCTTACCGCCACTTGAAGGCTGGTTTTCTCCCACAAGAAAGCACATTCCTTAAACTTGGAAATGTGGCTACCTAGATGTCTTCAAGAGAAAGAAACAGAAGCTAGAGAGCATTTTGGAGGCTAGGGCGAAAATAATACCTTGTTTCACAATTTTGCTATAAACCAGTCCAACTTTGGAAGGCAAGGAAAGGAACGCAGTTTCCCCAAGCCCCAGAGTTCCCTATTCAGGAGTCTCGGCTTCCTTCCTAACCTCTCTTTACCAGCCTCTCAAGTCCTGGAGCCTGACCAGTCTCACCCTTAGCTGATGGCCTCGCTGGAGACATTAGTCCACTTGTGAGCATAAAATTTATCATGCAGATGAGGACACTTAGAATCAAGGGGCATAAATATGTTGGGACATCATATATAAAACCATCCTAGATCCCCTCAATGAATGGCCAGACTATCCATCTCCCAGTTGCCCTCCCTGCAAGACAGGTTTTTAATGGGCTGTGGAGACAGTGGCCCATCCGCAGAAGCAGTGCGGCACAGTGCAAAGTCAGTGAGGACTCTGTCCACAGTTCATTCTTCGGTGGCACCTCCCTAGGTGTCTGCTATCCCTAGCACACAGAACATACAACAACTGGCAAGGCAGGCTGGCTCATTCTCAATCAGATTTGATTCCTTCTACCAAAATCTAATTCCCCTCTGAAAGGGGAATTAGTTGAGGATAATTTTTATGGAGGTGACTTTCTTAGTAAACTAGATCCAAAAGGCTTCAAATGGGAAAGGCAGCACTCATGCAAGCCCCTAGAATGTGGCTGACATTTTCTTTCCACCCAGGAGAGGAGCAAAAGCCAAGGTTTGCTGCCACCTGCTGGTGACAGTGAGTCCCTGCTAACAGGAGGACAGCAGCAGGGCTCAAGACACTGGATTGCTTCAGGATGTCTCCAGGAGCGCAGACTCAACTTACTCAGAGCAGAGGTGATCCACAGGGCTATCATCTTAAGCATTTATTCAACAACTATTTGCTGTGAACCTGCTGCACCCTAAGCCAGAGGGGAGAGAGAAAGATGATTAAAATGAGACTCCTTCCCTTGATAAGATTAACTCTATTTCACTGAGGGACCTGAAGCAAACATTATCTCAAACATCTTCGTAGCTTCAACAAGATTTTTTTTTTTTAATATTGCAAATAAAATTAAAACAATTTTTTAAATATTAAGAATAAGCATTTTCCAAGGAAGATGCATATTCTAGTAACTTTTCTGTCCATTCAGATTACAAAACAATGAATGCGGCACACAGGAAATAATCCTAGAAATATATAGAAAGTAGGGCTTATCATTACTCCTACTTCTTGCTTCAAGTTTCCTTATGTGCTATACCTTTTCTACTATTTCTATCATATCTACCTACTCCATGGTCTCAGAACAAGAGGGTGAAATTGAATTTCTAAAGTTACTTCTAAGTTCCAATATCAAGTTCTTTCCAAGTGTGTTTATATTAAAGGACTTAGAGGAGGAAAGAAAACAACCAGAAGTACAAAGTGAACACAATATTTATGAACTAGTTAGACAGACAAATGAGGTATCAAATAAGGTAACTGGTTTTGGGGGTTTGTTGGTTTTGTTTTGTTTTTTTTACCTCAACTGTTGATGCCGGGGTAAAATCGGGCTTCCCAAATCTCCCTATCTTCCAGTTACCCTCCCTGCAAGATAGGTTTTTAATGGGCAGTGGAGGCACTGTAGATGATCAGTACTGTAGTCTTTTAGGGAGGAACTTGAATTTGACTCTTTGAGCTTTACCTTTTAATAATTATGTAGCTTTGGGCAAATGATTTAACTTTTCTGTGCCCATTTCTTCCTTTGTTATAAAATTAAAACATAACCTACCTCATTGTGAAGGACATTTTGGAAGTAAGTGTAGGGGTATGGGATGACTGGGTGGCTCAGCTGGTTAAGCATATGACTCTTGATTTCAGCTAAGATCATGATTTCAAGGTCATGAGATCAAGCCCCACATCTGGCTCTGCAATGGGCACGGAGCCTACTTGAGATTCTCTCCTCCTCTCCCTCTGGCTCTCCCTCCTCCCCAAGAAAAAAGTTAAGGAGGCTGAATTAGTATTGTTCTTATTCTAAAGGAAGTAATCAGAATTAGAGAAATTCAAATAGATCAAGCAGTTAGAACAGTGTCTGGAACACAGTAAGCACTCAAATTGTGCACGTAGATGCCTCTATGCCTGTGTTTACATTACACCCATTCTGTTACATACCTATCATCACATAACCAAGGAAGAAACTACAACTTCTACTGAGGGTTCAAGGACTTTATCTTAACCAATGCACAGGTGGAGGAGGCTGGAACCCACAAAAGCTGTCAGAGTAGCACAGTCCACAGACTAACTCCCACGCTACTGCTCACCACGTTCCTCTTAGCAGGTCTTCATCTGGAGAGGTGGTGAGTACCAAACAAAGGATATATAAACAAGTAAAAGAGCAAAACCCTATGAACTAGCAAATGATTCACTTTAACTACTGGTGTCAGTTGGAGAAACTGATAGAGTGAAACAAAGCCAGTGTCAGGCTTTCAGCAGTGGTAAGAGATCATTTGAGAGGTACTCGGGCTGCAAGTCATTTCCTCCTTTTCCAAAAAGAAAAAAGAACAAAAAACAGAGGCCTATAACGCCTGTCCACTTCTGTAACATATGTATTTTATAAGCAGTAGCAGCTACCACCAGCCTTTTATATAATCAGAGAGGAGGTCCCTTGAAATCCCCAGCTTTATGTCCTAATACAAACAAAAAACTGAATTTAAAGTTTAAGCCTTGAACATCTGCAGAAAGAGAAACTCGGAACACTCTGGAATTGGCAAGCTGCAGTGATCCCAGCAGGTGACCTGTTGAATGTGAGGGATCACGGATTGGAAGGCAAAGCAGGAGAGAATCAGGGCAGCAACAGAATGGCCATGACATGAAAGGAAGAGCAGACACACGGAACCAGGAATGAGACGCGTCCTTCGGGCGAGGGTTTTCCCAGAGCTTAACGAGGAAGGATCATATTGCAGTTGTAGCTGTGTGATTCATAAGGTCTCTTCTGGGGGTATTTTAACCTGTTAAGCAAAATGAACACTTATCTTTCCAAGATCTCTTCAATTTCAAACCATCTCTTACTTGGTCTTCATAAAATGCCAAGTTTAAAATAATCTTTAAAAAGAGACCTAGGGGGCGCCTGGGTGGCTCGGTGGGTTGAGCCGCTGCCTTCGGCTCAGGTCATGATCTCAGGGTCCTGGGATCGAGTCCCGCATCGGGATCTCCGCTCAGCGGGGAGCCTGCTTCCTCCTCTCTCTCTCTCTGCCTGCCTCTCTGCCTCCTTGTGATCTCTCTGTCAAATAAATAAATAAAATCTTAAAAAAAAAAAAAAAAAAAACGATACCTAGGGATGCCTAAGTGGCTCAGTTGCTTAAGCAGCTGCCTTCAGCTTGGGTCATGATCCCAGCATCCTGGGATCAAGCCCCATGACTGGCCCCCTGCTCAGCAGGGAACCTGCTTCTGCTTCTCCCTCTCCCTCTGCCTGACACTCTGCCTACTTGTGCGCACTCTCTCTCTCTCTTTCTCTGTCAAATAAATAAATAAAATCTTTAAAAAAAAAATAAATAAAAATAAAAAGATACCTAAAACAAGTCCATTCCTGTTTGAGTATATGGTTTGTTACACTTGCCTTTTGTTGGCTATTTTTATGCCCCAGATGCAATTTTTTGGCTATGAGATGATAAACTTTAATGACCCTGTAAGAAATGGTGGAATTCTAAGCCAGTGAGCATCCTAGAAATTGATCAGAATGACAGAAGATTAAAAGTGGTGCCTAAAAACATCAACTCCATAGTTTCAGACTCCATATTAATGGCTTGACATACTGCTTTTGATACAAAATAAAGGCATAAGCCCCTTCTCAGCACACTGGAAACAGGATGACCAAGTTTTCATTACTAATTACATTGATGTTACCCACGTAATAGTTGTTAGAGTCACCTACCACTGTATTGCCTTCATCCTGAATTCTGATTATTTAATTTGATATTAGAATATATTTTTTATGGCCCTAGTGATGTTTCCAATGAAGGCAATTACTAGAAATGGGGGTGAGGGGAATGCCAGAGTCTGAGTTAGCATACAGAGAGACTGTGGCATTGAGAGGACAGGTCATCCTACTTCATGTTAATTTAAATTAATGCAGAAAAAGGAAATATCTGGTATATCAGTTTTGACTGAGCAAGAATTTCAATTTGATAGTATAAGGTTGACAGTATCCACTAATGAACTGCTCACATTTGGCTGGTGAATACTCTTGACCTGTGACAGGACCAAAGAAATCTCAGGCTAGCATTTCTTTCCTGACCTACATAGCCTAGTTACTCACCTGAATGGCTGTCCTGCACATCACAGATGAAGGACTCAGAAGCTGTCCTTCAGCACCTACACATCAGTGATGAGACACCACCTGTCACCGTGTGGGTGTTAAAGTTAAGACAAAGAGACACGCAGAATCTCAGATCCAACACGGTGTTCTTTCCGATAACACAGAAGATGGGAGAGGAAAAATATTTCAGTGGAAGAAGAACTTTGTTAACTTCTCTCTCTGTCGCATTAATTAGTAGAGACATTACCTCTATTAGTAAAGTCCTTATCTCCTGCCAGGCTTCCTACTGTGACACCATAGTGATGGCCAGGGGAGATGTGACTCAGTTAGGTCCCCTGAGGTTTCTTCTACTTGAATCCATTTTTTAAAAAGTCTTTCCATTGAACTGTTCTTTCTCATCTTCCAGTTACTGCTTTTTATAGAAAAATTTAGAGTAGGGATAATCTAACCACATGAGAGATTAGAGGAAGGATATCCACTGATTTTCCTTTGAAACCATACAATTCAAGGGCCTGAAAGGTCAGCCTAAGTTGCTCCTTCTCCTAGAGAGTGTGTTTAATAGAAGGAAAAGAATATGCATATAGCTATTACAGGAGCCTAAAAGTGGAATTAAAGGAGCGCAAGAAAGCAGGTAAGAACTTTTCTGCTCTCTTCAATAGTTGGTGGTAAATGAATTCTACAATGAGGTGGCATTTCAAAGTTCACAGTGACATTAATGCAGTCAACCAACCGGGGAGGTCGCTGATTATTGAGGGACAAACTAGCTGTTTGGTATCTTGTTTATGTGAACCACTAGAGAAAAGATTCCCATTCCAATCCAGAGAAGCAAGTGTCAAAAGGCTGCAAGCCCTCCTTCCTGGGATAGGAAGAATTTATTGATGGCATATCCAGTTTATGTGCATTCGTAACTAAGCCACATGCCCTATATTTTTATCTTGAGGTGGCTATTTTTGCCTAAATATCTGCTCAGTCCTAGTATTCTGAACTTTTATCTATTCTTACATTTATTCAGTCAACCAATGAATGTACAGGTTACCAGAACACACTTTTAAGTAGTTCATAATCTAATGCATGCTTCACAGGTAAGAGCTCGTGTGTGTGTGTGTGTGTGTGTGTGTGTGTGTAGGGGGAAAGGGAAAGAGGTATAACCAAGAACACAGGCAAGTGCCTCTGTCAGCCTGGGAAATGAAAAAGGTGTCACACAGAGGAAGGAATGACTGGATAAAACTACCTAATGGTATCTTCTCACCTTCACTAACAGAATGGGCCAGGAGAGCCATATTCAGCAATGTGAAAAAATAAGAGAGCAGAACTCTTCAGGCAACTACAAATTCTGCGACCATCTTCAATACTTTCCTATTTTTTCTTGGGTTGAATCTTGATGGACAACCATCAGTTTCCTAGAATTAACCAACTGAATTCACCTGGTGTGAAGGAGTAAAACCCTTAGACTTAGAAGGCACTTTTCATGACTGCTATTGGTGGTGATTGTTGGTGGGTTCAGAGAGCTGATCTGAGGAACAGTAGCCCTGAAGACCAAACACCTGTGCCACTGGAAGGGGACATGGGCCAGAAGCAAGGAAGGAAGGCTCTGGAGTGGCGATGCCTAGAAGCACAATGCAGGACGATGACACTATATTTAGCATAACGTGTAGCACATAAGAAACGCTTAACTATCGGATGCTTTTACTATATTATTAAAATTATCATTTGGAAGTTTATAGTTATACCGTAATATTTATGAATTTTGGGATCCTTTAAAGACATTTAAATCTACAGATCAAGAGTAGGAGTTAACAAGATGAGAAATATGAAACTACCTGACAATGTTTCAAAAGAACTTGAATCTACACATCTCTGCAAATTGTCTGGACATTAACAGACCATAAATTACATATTTTATAAAATGCATATTCGTATATATTTCTATCTGCAGCAATTATTAATATAAAAGAAATGGGGAATAAACGGGTGTGATTCTTGTTAAGTGACAGATACTTGTGAACAGATTTTTTAAAAGATTTTATTTATTTATTAGAGAGAGAGTGTGCAAGGGGGTAGGGGAAGAGGGAGAAGCAGACTCCCCAGCGAGCAGGGAGCCCAGTGTGGGGCTCAATCCCAGGACTCTGGGATCATGACCTGAGCCAAATGTTTAACCAACTGAGCCACCCAGGAGCCCCAGATAGCTTTTTAAAATGTTTCTTCCTAAGGAATATTCACTTTTTACATTTCCTTATCGACATTTTACATTTCCTTACTTACATTTCCTTATTGACAATGTCTATCACGGAAAGATATTCCATATCAACCTGTGTATTTGTCCTCTCTTTATGATAAATGAGTGTTACTATTTGGCTGTCTCACTTGTTAAAAAAAAAATCTGAAGAGGTCAGAGACTTTAAAGCTAAAATAAAATTCTGAAGAAGTCAGATATTTTAAAGCTAAAACAAAGTTACATTTTTAAGCGTGGGTGCACCATTAGCTCTAAGAAACAAAAGAAAACCATATGAATATAAGTGAATTTTAAGTTGCCCAATAACTTAAAAATATGTGAGTCAAGAATTATACTGACTCAATCAACTAAGTCTCAGAAAGTGGAGAAAATACCGTATTTTTTTCCCCATTTTAACATGAGTTGATAAATACGAACTCACTAACATCAATGAACAATGGACTGAAACTGATGATTAGCCTATGGCAATGAAAACATAGGATCGTATTTAGAAGAAACAGTTGTGATGAAAGGGGTGGGAAGGCACCCTACATCTCTGTTGGAATCAAAGAGTGACAAGAGTTTGTTCAAGAATTACTTTTGGAGCCCATGCTCCAGGCCAGGCAGTGTTCCACGAGCTAGGAAGAGAGCAATGCACAAAAGGGACAGAAATTATTGCCCTCATGTTGCATACCTCCCAAGGTTTTTTCATCCCAGTTTAAGCTTGTTTACCTTGACAGCTAGTCATATTTGAATATGGAGCCTGCTCTGACAGACCACCCACCTCCTCCTTCAAGAATGAAACACTGAGAACCCTCACACACTGTTGGTGGGAATGAAAGTTAGTGCAATCGCTTTGGAAAACAGTATGGAATTTCCTCAAACAATTAAAAATAGAAATACCATATGATCAATCAATCCTACTTTTGGGTGTTAAGCTAAGGAAAATGAAAACACTAATCCAACAAGATATCTGCACCCCTGTGCTCACTGCAGCATTATTTACAATAGGCAAGATATGGAAGCAATCTGTGTCCACTGAAAGATTAAAGGATAAAGACATGGTATATACAATGGAGTATCATTCAGCCACATCCTGCCATTAGGGACAACACAAATGGACATAGAGAGGGTATTATGCTAAATGAAATATCCGCAGATTTCACTTACATGTGAAATCTAAATCAAAACAATCAAACAAACAAAACTGACTTGGATCAGGTAACAAATTTGTTTACCAGAGGGGCAGGGAATATGGGGGCAAAAGTAGGTGAAGGGGATTAAAAGGCACAAACTTCCAGTTTTAAAGTAAATAAGTCATGGGACATAATGCATAGCATAGAGAATATATGTCAAAATATAGTCGATAATATTTGGATAACTTTATATGGTGACAGATGGTAGCTAGATTGATCATGGGGATCATTTCACAATGTATAAAAATACCAAACTATGATGTACACCTGAAAGTCATAGGATACTGTATGTCAACTATACATCAATTCAAAAAAAAAAAAAAAAGAATGAAAGGATGGATGGTCAAAGTGTCCAAACTTTCACTTAATGAGTAAGTCCTAGGGACCTAATGTTCAGCATGATGATTATAGTAAATAATACTGTATTACATACCTGAAATTTGCTAAGAGATCTTAAATGTTCTCACCACAAAAAAATAAATGGTAGTTATGTGACGTGATGGAGGCATCAGTTAATGCTCTGGTAGTAATCATTTTGCAATATCTCAGTGTATCAAAGTAACACACCACATACTTTAAACTTTCACAATGTTATATGCTGATTATAATTCAAAGCGGAAAACAAATAATAAGACTTATTCTCCAGCTGCTGTGCACTCCAGAGATTTGAACTGGCTGAATGAAACTGCTTTCACCTAAAATCAGACCTCCTTCTGGGCTAGCCAAAAGACTAATGAACTACAACTTAGGACAAGGGACATGTCAGCCTCGGAGGTCCCTGTGGGGTCAGCAGAGGTCTTTCTTGGCTCTACATTGAGGCTTAACTTCCCTTTCTGCTTCCTTTCCGAGGAAAGGAAGGGCAATGCAAGAGCATTATCAAGAACAATCTCTACCAAGCTTCCCGTATGCCTCTCTCTATTTTACAGGTGGCTTCCCAGGAACCCAAATGGCAGGATTCTGTATCAAGAGAAAACAAATGTCAAGATGAGAATTTCAAACTGGATCACTGCCCACCCGCTGGCAATGAGGACCAATCTCGAATGACAGGAAGAGCACAGATAGTCCCTGGCACGTGGTAACAGTGCAACTTTGAAACTTTTACAGGTGATAAACAAGAACTGGTGGAAAGAAGGGAATGCATTAGCTCAACTGCAAGGGAAAATAGAAGACTTAGTAACGGTTAGGACAGTGGAAAACGGATGCTGCTGCCACCTGTTGATGCTCTGAATAAGGAAAACAAAATGCAGAGATGAATAAACTGGCAAGTAACAGGCAGAGTACTTCCTTGGTAGGGAATAAAGTGGTTCTTATCTCCTCAGTAGGAGGGAAAGATAAAGCTGGGAACACTCCCTGGGAACAACGTTTCATAGATTACACTCCCAACCAAGAAAGACCGGCTGTGCCAGCAGAGCTCTGATTTGAAAAGAACAGGATGTTGACATATGGGCTGCAGACATCTAGGTTGATGGACTCAAAAATCCTGAATCACCAGACTGCCTAAACTCTCGAAGCTTTTGGAAATAGCCCAGTCCTCCCAGTGAAGGGTTAACCCTCTTCTTCTGCTTGAAGATGATGCAGCGAGCTCTTCCACACAAAGAAACATGTGGCCCACTCAGTGTCCGCTCTCCCACATGGTCACTTGACCAATTATAGTTAAAGCACAATGTAACTCATTCAGAGACATGCTAGGAGGTATGTTATCCCCAAGTAACTGCATGGGTGCATCCAGAGAGTGTAAGAAAGACTGGATTCTGAGAGTGCTGGACCCAGGTGGGTACCTCTAATGATGCAGCATTAACACTCTGACAAAGACCTTTGAGAGTGGTACACACAGCTAAGATGGACTCCAGAAGCATGAAAAGGATGATGGCCCATAGTAAGTGAAGTAGAAATAGCAGAGGTCCTGTGCCAGACAACGAAACAAGGGGTTAAGAGATGCAGAGGAACGATTATGTCCATAGGGATATAATACGTAAAGCCAGAAAAGCCATCAGATCACTTTGCTTCATAGGAGAGCTAGAGGATATACCATTTACCAAAGCAATGAGGACTGTCTGGTGAGAGGGGTAAAAACATCATGAAGTTGTTTGGTGGTGGCTCTCCTGCGTAAGCCAGTGCAGATGAGAGATGCAGAAACAGTGTCACGCCTGATGACAGTGGGCATGGTAAATCTCCAACATCACCAAGGCCCTATGTTAGCACTTAACCAGAAGCCAGATGGATGAACTATTGTAATGAGTAGCAAGGTCAAAGTGTCAGCAAAAGAACACCTGACCAGCGGGGGGTTATAGACATAGTTGATAGAAAAAAGCTTCTACAGGGCTGAGATAAATGGGTAATCAACAAAGGTGCTTTCAATCTATATTAGAGAAATCCAAGATTGTTATTGAAGAATCTGAAGGCAGTTACCTTGATACGAAGTCATGATTCCTGTATCAGTCTCCGTATCTGGGCCATGTTTCAGACTCAGAACCCACTGAATGAAGAAGCCAGGTGTCCAGGAGGAAGAACCCAACAATATCAAGGCAAGTATACAAGGAATGATCCCCCCAATACTTCCCCCAAAGAGATGTAGGCTCTTGGTTCAAGAAACTGTACACTTGAGAAAGGGATATCCAAACACTGACAGGTTTGTTGAGAAAGAGTCAGAGTTCCCAGTGACCTTTGGATATTAAGAGTCTGCATTCAATGGCTGAACACCACGGGGCTACAGAAGGCCCAGATCCTTGACCCCAAACCCAGGACATTTCTGAAGTGCCACCCAGGCCCCAGGTCTAGCTGAGGCTTTCTTCAGAACTGCACTGCACTTCATCTCCCCTCTGCCCCTCCCCCATGGATGCTGATTACAAAAACAAAACAAAAACAAAGCCAAACAGAACAAAAACCTTCATACTGAATATCCTGCCAGCCACTTTTCTGAGTAAATTCTCAGCTTAACCAATCCGCAACACTGGATGAACCTGAGAAACCGGTGGGAAGTGAGGCTCCTTCAGCAGAGTGCTTTCCATTTGCTCATCCAAGTCTTTTTTCCCACCCTCTGCCAGCCCTATTCCCTGGTTGTATGGACCATATCACCCACGTCCTTTGCCCACTAATTCCCCAAGGGAGCCAACAGGAGACTAAAGAGTGGAAAAGAAAGCAATCAGATACTGGCACAAAAACAGACCCATAGATCAATGGAACAGAATAGAGAGCCCAGAAATAGACTCTCAACTCTATGGTCAACTAATCTTCTACAAAGCAGGAAAGAATGTCCAATGGAAAAAAGACAGCCTCTTCAATAAATGGTGCTGGGAAAACTGGACAGCCACATGCAGAAAAATGAAATTAGACCATTTCCTTACACCACACACGAAAATAGACTCAAAATGGATGAAGGACCTCAATGTGTGAAAGGAATCCATTAAAATCCTTGAGGAGAACACAGGCAGCAACCTTTCACACATTCCCCATTAACTATTCCCATCTTTCATTTCCTGTTCTAAAGCAAGCTTATCAAAGAGTAACGGGCCACCCCCACTTTTCCATCTTCCACTCTTTGCTTAACCCACAATTATCAGACTACTCACCCCACCATTCCCTCATAATTGTTCCAGGTACAACCACCAGTGAGATTTATGTTGTTAAACAAATGGACCCATTTCGGTCTTCCCTTTGGCTTCTGAGAAGCACCCCGCCGAGCTGACCCCTGCTTCATTTCACGTCTGACTCCATACTTCCCCAGTTTTCTTGCCACAACTCTCATCATTCCTTGGGGTCCTGTGCTTACTCATCCTCCTCTACAAAACTTCTAAATGTTGGAGACATATCCTAGTAGTTCTCAAACTTCAGCTGAATCAGAATCACCTGAGGAGCTTGTTAAAACAAATTTCTGGACCCCAGTCCCAGATTTTCTGATTCACTAGGTTCAGAACAGAGTGTAAGAATTTGCATTTCTAATAAGTTTCCAGGTGATGCTGCTGTCTAGAGATCATACTCTGAAGGTCACTGAACTATATATGTGACAGAACCCCAGATCTATATATGTGACAATGCTACTTGGATACTTCTCAGGCATTATAGATGCTCCTTGTTTAAAGCTGACCTCATAACCTTGTACCCACATGTTTGTCTTTCAGTTATCCATGTTTTAAAAAACTCAGCTACTTGTTGAAGCCAAACATTGATTATCCCCTCTCCCTCACTTCCCATATAATGAGTTACTAATTCCTGGCTCTTCCACCACCTGTATCTTTCTCAAATCCATCCTCTTCATCTCCACCACCAAACCTTTTGGCTGGAAGACGACTCCCATATATACTCCCAGCAACCATGCACTGGGTCATTCTCCATATATCTGCCGGTGATCTTCTCTAAATCAAGCTGGATACCATTACTTACTATTTTCTCATCTTAAACTTTTACATAGATTTTTAGATGTTTTTATTTATTTTTTACGTAAATTCAATTAGCCAACATATAGTAAGTACATCATTAGTTTTTGATGTAGTGTGCAATGATTCATTAGTTGCATGTAACACCCAGTGTTCATCACATGCCATGCCGTCCTGAATACCCATCCCCCGATTACCTCAACCCCCACCCACCTCCCTTTCCAGGACCTTCAGTTTGTTTCCTGGAGTCGAGAGTCTCTCATCATTTGTCTCCCTCTCTGATTTCTTACCAGTTTTCTTTCCCTTCCCCTATGATCCTCTGCGCTATTCCTTATAATCCACATATGAGTGAAACCATATGGTAGTGCTTTGGCTGATTGACTTATTTCACTTAGTATAATACCCTCCACCCATGTCCAAATGCTTTTGGAGACATTCAGAGCCCATAGCATGGCCTATAAGCTGTGGAAGAGCCTCTCCATCTCCATCTGGTGCCACTCTCCACCAGGCACCAGCTATCCTGGACCCACCCTCAGCTCCTTATCTATATTACGTCCCTCCCTGCAGGGTCTGGGCACCGCTTCCTTCCTGCCTGGTTCCCTCAGCTTTCTCCCTTCACTGAACTAACTCCTAGTCTTCCTTAGCTTTCCAAAACAGATTGCTTTAAATTCAGTAAGAATTTACTTGTAATTCTTATGAGAAATATATTTGTCCTTTATGATACTTTTGAAAATATTATTAATCATTACATGATAATTCATTTACTACTGAGCTCTGAAAAGAAGAAACCCTGTGTGTCTTATTTGTCATGAACCTCAAGTATAGTTAACACTCAATAAACATTTTTGAAAGAAGAATGAATGGATGTGTTTGGGAGCACAAACGGAGTAGCTACTCTCTCTGGGCCTAGAGGGACCAAGAGAAACTGTGCAGAGAATGAGATATTTGAGTAGAGTCATGTCTTGGAAGATGCACAGGAGTTTACTAAGTGAACAAGGACTAACACAAGAACAAGGATAAGTACTAGACCAAGGACAGCATGACTGTCACATAGAGTGACAAGATTCTTACACATCTCTCCCAAACAACGCATTTTTTCAATGACTACAAAGAGGCCTCAGGCTGTCTTGGAAGAGGACCATTCATCCAGAAAAGCATGTGCTAAAATTCGAGTTCTGGGGCGCCTGAGTGGCTCAGTGGGTTAAGCCGCTGCCTTCGGCTCAGGTCACGATCTCAGGGTCCTGGGATCGAGTCCCATATCGGGCTCTCTGCTCAGCAGGGAGCCTGCTTCCCTCTCTCTCTCTCTGCCTGCCTCTCTCTCCATCTACTTGTGATCTCTCTCTGTCAAATAAATAAATAAAATCTTTAAAAATAAATAAATAAATAAATAAAATTCGAGTTCTGTTTATGCAGGAGATAGGCTGGCCACAGAGAGGCAAGAGAGAAACAGGTGCGTAAGTGACTTGCCGGACACACAACCCTTCTTGTCCTCAGAAAAGTGAAGATTTTCATGCCTGCAGATCAGGAAGAACCTAGAGATAGAAGATCTACTAGAGAATTATAGTTGGGCATAAGGAGAAAATTTTCAGGTGGTCCACTGCCACGTTATCTTGAGAAACAGACAGAAAATGTGCTAGAAAAAGCATTAAAACAAAAACTTAGTGAATGGAAGTATATTTTCATCTTTTTAAGTTGTAAGATCTGCAACCTCACCCTTGTAAATGTCCACCCATTTCTTAGAGGCATGTCACAAACAGCTAATGCCAAGAAAGAACTTGTAGCTTCTTGGCTTTGGATAAACAATGCTTTACAGGCAAAATTTATGAAACCACTTCTCCATTGTTATCTCTTTTGTTTTAGTAGATCCACACACAATTGTGAAAACAGTCCCTATCCATGCCAGGCCTGTGGCAGAGCAGGCTCTTTTAACATGATGCAATATCGCCATCTAGGGGAGAAGAGCATTGCTGCAGCTTGTCACCGGAAAGATCACCTGCCCCCAGAATCTTAGAATCACAGTTCACTAGCCTACAGGGAGCAAAGTGGCAGTGACCCAGTGGAGTAACATGAACAGCCTTATCATTTTGGATATGCATTGATCTGGCAATTCCCCCTTTCAGGAATTTACTCAAAGGAATTTATTCTCAAGCTGATGTCAACAAACCATCAGAAATCATGACGGGGGGGAGGGGGCACCTGGGTGGCTCAGTGGGTTAAGCCTCTGCCTTCAGCTCGGGTCATGATCTCAGGGTCCTGGGATCGAGTCCCACATCAGGCTCTCTGCTCAGCGGGGAGCCTGCTACCCACCCCCTCTATCTCTGCCTGCTGCTCTGTCTCCTTGTGACCTCTCTGTGTCAAATAAATAAATGAAATCTTTTAAAAAAGGAAATCATGAGGGGTATTTCAGGCCTATAAATTCTAAAGTTTGTGAAATGATCTTAAATGTTAAGTAATGGATGCATCCAAAGATTTATTCCTTTCTTATTAGAGGGATGTGTGTAACAGCAAAAGCCCTGATGTAATAACAATGTCCGACAATTGAGATGTCGTTAAATAAACTGTAGAGTGTATTTCATTCACTAAAAATAACATTATGGAAAAATATTTAATGACTTAAAAACATTTTCCCAGAACACAATGTGTGTACACGCTAGTGTGTGTCTATGTTTAAAAGCCAGGTTAAAAGACATCTGGATGTCCAGATGGATATCCGTATCATCCTACTCTTGGAAGTGAGGGACAGAGAAGAGGAAAAACAGAGACAGAGAAGAAGAAGTGAGAGAAAATATATCAATATACAGAGCAAATATCTCCCACTGGTGGATTAAAAGTTGTTTTGTATTTTGTTCTTTTATCTTTATAATTTTCAGGTTTTCTATCATAAACACCAATGTTATCACTGAGGGGCTTTTGTTTTTCTAACAAAAACAAAAGTGCTAGTCTGACAAAGAGTTTATGAACACGAACAAGTTCACAACTCTAAACATTAATCTATACCCAAAATGACACTATAGGGAGAAGAATTCAGTCTCTGTCATCAGTGGAAACACACACACACACAGAGTTGTACCAGAGTAGTCCTGGGTCTAGCAGTAACAAGACGTGAGGATACCCACTCTGGTTACAGCAGAGATGAGCATCGTCCCAGCCTGGGTAACCCCTCCAGATCCAGCATTTGCGAGCTGTGGCAATATTTGGTGGCCAAAGGCTCCCTCCCCATGGTGGCCATCTTGACTCCAACATACTATACCCAAGCACTGTGCACCTGACTACCCTTTTCTGAGTTAAATAGGCCTCTATTCCCCTTCCAAGTTCGAGGGAAACCTCTTCTCACCACAGCTTTCTGAACATTTGTCCACCACTTTATCCTAACTGAATATCTGGGATGGACATATTTATGCTTCCCTATTCTTCTATACCAGACATATTGGCTGCATACACAGGTGGAAAGGCCAACAGAGCAGGGAACCTGGGCCATCATTTCTCTGATATTACATGCTGCCTGCAGTTGTTTCATATTTCTACTAGGAAGTGATCATTGTGTGCCGACCTCACTTTGAGATGAAAAAAAAAAAAGTTTCAAAACTCCTGAATACCCCCATCATACTTACTAAAAGAGAAAGTTTATAAGAAGTCTGCATGGTAAAGAAGGAAACCCAAAAAAGATATGAAAGAAATCAAAAGAAAGTCACACAGAAAACTTGCACCTACCAGACTCCCTCTGTGGAGTTCCTTTTCCACACTCAGTAACAGATAGACAAACACACTCTTACCACACTTATGCATATGTGTGCATATTCCAATGATGCTTTTAATAGTGGTAACTTATTATGCCATCTTTCATAGAAAGATCTAGAAACAGTGTTGCTGAGCTGTTGTGATCTGAGTACTCTCAGATGCTACAATATAACCATTATGAAAAATAATTTGAGGATACATATGAAGAGTCTTAAAAATATCAACTTAATTAGATGTAGTGATTCCACTCCTGGAAATCTACTGTAAGAAAACTGGAAAAGGCTTTACATAGATCTTGATGATGTCACCATTTATAAAATGAAAAAGTTAAAATAATTTAAATTTTTAACAAATAGGTAACATTATTGTTCTTCTAACTGAATAAATATTTTATATCAAAGCATGCTTATCAAAAATCAGTAATCACAGAAGAACACATTTTGGTATAATGACAAGCGAAAAGAGCGGGAAACAAATTTGCATGTATACCATAATCTCAACCCTGGAAAACAAACTATGTTCATTTCAATTTCTTTGTTGTTCACCTCTTAATTTGTAGGAATAAATGAGAAATTGATTAAATGTATTTCCCAGTGAGACTAATCTTAGTTTTCCAGAATGATCAAAGCAGTCAGCTCAATTTTCTCCTCAGTTTTCTGGATGCTCAATGTGGTAGCTGCTTTGGGTGATTTTGTTCATGTCAGAAGCCCTGATAGCTTAAGACTGATCAGCTAACCAGACAGGTCTCCTAGATCTGAGCTGGGCTGCCCACTGTGAGCTGAGCAGTTGTTGATAATCGATAAAATTTCTGTTAACAATATGGTCACATGCACTGCTTATTGCTTGTAGTTCATAGCTCACACTCTCATGTCTACCTTTCTAAGTGCAATGTAGATATGTGTTGGCAAGACTCTCCATTACTTATATATTCAAGCAAAAGTTATAATAATCCTACTTAAAAATACATTTTCTTTCTCCGAGGATGTAAAAAATATAATTCACTTGGCATTTTGCCCAGATATCTGGTCTATGCAAAACAAAACAAAACAAACAAAGAACCACAAGACCATTTACTGTTAAGAGAAGAAAACCATTCCAGAATTTGGAAGAAAACAAATAAACAGATGATCAATTCGGTTCTCTGGTGTGCAAGAAGTCATTAGTGAAAGATTTATTCCAGGATATCACTCCAGAGGGTGTTCTGTTTCCCCCTGGAAAATGGAGAGGGAATAATCAAGTTAAGAGAACATTTCACAAAGATAAATTTTCATCTGAAGGAAGGGAAAATAGCGTAGGCTTCTATTATACCAAGTAGAAAAACAATAATAACAGCAACAATAACAACAACAGGGAAATGCCTTAAAAGCTTAAAGATCTCTCATAGGCGTATCTGGGTAGTTCAGTCAGTTAAGTGTCTGACTCTTGATTTTGGCTCAAGTCATGATCTCAGGGTTGTGAGATCAAGGCCCACATCAGGATTCATGCTCAGTA
The DNA here is from genome assembly GCF_030435805.1 of Mustela lutreola. Taxonomy (NCBI): domain Eukaryota; kingdom Metazoa; phylum Chordata; class Mammalia; order Carnivora; family Mustelidae; genus Mustela; species Mustela lutreola. The sequence goes on along the minus strand of NC_081296.1, from coordinate 115,387,948 downwards.
TTGAGTCTGCTTGTCCCTTTCCCTCTGCCCCTTTCCCTGCTTGCGCTCTCTCTCTCTCTCTCAAACAAATTAAATATTCTTTAAAAAAGAAAAAGAAGAAAACTGTTAAATGTCTCATAAATGCCTGAGTACAATCACCAAAAGCCTAAATCTAAAGACACGTGAGGTCACACTGATGGTGTGACCTCATGGAGGTCACAAAGGAGCAATCATGGTCACACTGTAGCACTGATGGTGTGACTTCATGGAGGTCACAAGGAGGTCAGGAGCAATCACAAAGGCACACATATCCTGCCCTTGGCTGTTGTTCCTTGTGTTTCTCAAACACCGGACAGAGCTAGTTACCACAAAATCCAGAGGGCAGAGAGTGTAGTCATTAAGCTGGTCCCAGCCAGCCTGAACAGCAGCCCCATTGCTGCGTGGGGGTCAGTGGTATGGAGAGTCACAACATCTCAGATCTGGCATTTTATGCCACAAAATACCTCATCTTTGGGGACATTTAGAATCTTTCCACTAATCTACAAGATGTTTCTATTTCAATATCTCTCCTTTCGTGTCAAACTCACAGACTCAAGATATCCTAGGATGGGAAGAAATCCTGAGAGCATTCCATCCCATTCGCAAGGTGGAGGATGGGGAGAGAAAAGGTGGGAAGGCAGTGATACTTACTGTAGGAGTGGTGGTACCTCGGGGCACTTGGCTTCCTCAAAAGTCAAGATCCCTCATAAATCCACCCACCAGCTCTTACCTGGGACATGTGAACTGCTAAGCAGAATAGCTGAGCACACAGACCCAATTAGTCATCATCTAAAATACATAATGAATTTTCTTTTTTATTTACAACTGATTTTATATTTTGAGGGAATTTTTCTTTCAGTAAAATTCCTATATATGATCCAAGCACAGCAAGAGCTCTTCTCCAGACCGCTATTACTTTGGCCTCCCCAGTTTCCCCTCTTCTGGGTAATGGAAGCTTCTCTTCATTTTGAAAACCTGCATCTTCTCCACTTTCAATCTGTAGGATTTGGAAAACCCTCTTTTTTATTGCTTTTCCCAATCTACCCTTGTTCTGGTGTTGCAGCAATTTTGGAGCCATTCTAGATTCTCGTTGTTTCTTGAAATCCAAGCAATTACTTACCCAGTGGTCGCTTCCTCTGCAAAGCACCGCCCTGGCCTTGTGCCTTTCCCTCCCTTCCCCTTAGCACCCAACTCTGGGATTGCTAAGAGTGCCTTTTGTTTCCCTCATCAAGGTTTTTCTTCATCCCCATACATATTGCAGATTATTGTCAGACTAAGCACCCTTAAAAAATCATTTTTATTCTGTTCGCCTCAAGAAGCTACAGTGACTTTCTGCCATCTGCCACAGCAAAGCATAAACTCATCTCCATTGCCTTTAAGCACCTCAAAAAAAAAAAAAAATCTGTCCAAGTTTATTTCCTTTGGCTCCTTGCAACAATGAACTTTTCACTGCTCTTGAACTCACTCTGCTCTTTGACAACCCGTGTGTAACACAATTCCCCCTCTTGTTGAAACCACCCCCTCCCCCATCTCCCAGCACTTTTTCCCCTCATATCACAAGACCCAAGTCAAAAGTCACCTCCAAATCAGGTAGTCGTTGAACTTCCACAAACTGCCAACATTATAATATTCTTTACAAAGAAATGAACATACCCATCTTCCCAACTGAATTCAGAAGGACAGCATCTCTTTAGTTCCCATATCTACCCCATAGGAGGTGCTTAATAATAGTAATAATAATAGTAATGTTAATAATAATATATAATAATATTATATGTAATATATAATAATAATAATGCACATTATTAACTAATATTTATATATAGAACTCACTATTTCCCAGACATTTTCTAAGGAATATATTTATATTGCTAAAAGACTTTTAACAGTACATTTTGGCCATAAGAGACTCTTAATCTCAGGAAACAGACTGAGGGTTGCTGGAGGGGAGGAGGGTGGAAGGGATGGGGTGGTGGGGGATGGGCATCGGGGAGGGTGTGTGCTATGGGGAGTGCTGTGAATTGTGTAAGACTGATAATTTACAGACCTGTACCCCTGAAACAAATAATACATTATATGTTCACTTTTTTTAAACGTTTTGGGCTCTGGTTCAAAGTGGCAACTTAAGAGGATCCTAAAATTTGTGGGTAGGGAGGAGCTTGGGGGGATGGAGTAACTGGGTGATGGGCATTAAGGAGGGCACAGGATGTGATAAGCACTGGGTGTTATGCACAACTAAGAATCATTGAACATTGTTTCAAAAACTAATGATGTACAATATGTTGGCTAATTAAGTTTAAATTTTAAAAAAAAGAGGATCTTAAATTCACCTCCTCCCATGAGCACATGATATCAACAGTTATATGTGGAATAGCTTCCCCTGGGGGGAAAAAAAAACAAAAACAAAAACAAAACCTATAAACTGTCTAAGTGGCTCCCAGGCATCACACAAGATGAAGACTAGACAATCCACATAGAAATGAGTAGGAGCAGCCAGGACACAATCTCGCCACAAATCTCAGGCCCAGTGCAGCAACCTCACCGTCAAAAAGAAACTCAAAACCCAGGGCTTCTCCCTGAGGAACTTATAGTTTGAACCCCAACTATTAAGACCTGTACCTGAGAGATGAGCCCCAGAAACATCTCGCTTTGAAAACCAAGGGGCTCCAGCCCTGAGACCCACATGACCCAAGCCTTTGAGAAAGAGCTCTTACAGGACTCAGGCTGGGAACGCACCTGTCCCAGGAACCAGGGTAAAAGCAGCAGTCCTTGGAAGCCTGACTTTCTGTAGGACAGGCTCGTTTGTTCATCTTGGAGTCTCAGCCTGAGAGGCAGACCTCAAGTCTCATGCACATTTGGGGGCCTCTGTGGTCAAAACCAGGGGCGCATGGGTGGCTCAGTTGCTTAAGCCATCAGCTCCTGGTTTCCGCTCAGGTCATGACCTTAGGGTCCTGAGATTGTGCCCTGTGATGGGTTCCAAGTTCAGCACGCAGCCTGCTGGGATCCCTTCTCTACTGATGCCCCCCTCCAAATAAATAAATCTTAAAAAAAAGAAAAGAAAAAAGAGAAGAACGGAGACTGGCAGGCACCATCGTTCGCTCCCTCCCTTTCTTAGGCTGGTGGGCACTATCTTTTTTCTTTTTTTTTCTTCCTCCGTTTAACTCTGGGCTTTCTCCCTCATCTGCGGGCAAGCACCATCTCCACACCACCCTCTGCTTCCCTGAGAGCAGACGCCATCTTTGCACGGCCCCTCCCCAGCCACGCAGGACCAGCCACCTGGAGCAGAGCTTTTGCGCATGTGTGATGCTCTAGTCTCATGTCTGGTGCCCAGTTTTTGTGGCTTCCCCAGAAGACACCTCTACATCACCTGGCTGTGGAGGCCGGTGGGGCTTACACTCGTGCGTCCCATAGGGCTATAACGGAAGGAGAAAGAGTCCTTAAACAGCGACCACCGACAAGGCACAGCAAGAGGCAACAGACCCAGGAGCTCATTCTGCGTAAACGTATTTTCTTATCATCACGCTTGCAGCCAGAGGGGCAGCCTTTTAATGATACTCACTTCTAGGCTGACTGTCATCCTTTCCAGAACAGCAGCAGGTCGGTGCTATCTTCACGCGCTCCCTCTACCTCACTCCACTGTGACAGTATCTCTCAGAGGAAGCCTATACAGTCATCTGGAGCCCTGGTTTCTCGACAGCCACCCAGGGAACACCTCTAGATCACCTGCCCCTGGTGGCCAGAGGAGTTTACACTTGCCATCCCACAGGACTGCGTGTATTTCACTGTATATATTTGCATATTTTAAAAGCTGCTGCCTAAGAGTCTAGATTCTAATCAGCCTGAATCTAGGTGCTGAGATTGTCCTCTTTGGGATGGTGACAGGTCTCGGCACATACTGGAAGCCATTAAAAACAAAGCAGGTGGGTGGCTTAGTGAGTTAAGCATCTTGCCTTCAGCTCAGGTCATGATCCCAGGATCCTGGGATCGAGTCCCACACTGGGCTTCTTGCTCGTTGGAGAGCCTGCTTCCCCCTTTCCCTCTGCCTATAGCCCCTCTTGCTTGTGCTCTCTCGCGGGCGCTCTCTGTCAAATTAGTTTTTAAAAATTTAAAAAATAAAATAAAATAGGCCACTTGGACAATCACAAAGGTTTGAGAGGCAACCAAGAGCCAGGGCAGGGCTGAATAATAGGTTTCATTTTTCACACAAGGCCACTCCTTCAGGACTGAGAGAGGTGGCTGTTTTATCTAATGCATAGAAACCAACACAAAGAATCAAGCAAAATGCAGAAATAGAGGAATATGTTCTAAATGAAATAATAAGATAAAACCTTAGAGAAAAATGTTAATGAGACAGAGGTAAGTAATTTACCTGATAAAGAGTTCAAAGTAGTGGTCATAAATATGGTCACAACAATGAAAACACTAGTTTGAAAGATGTATGCACTCCCATGATCATTGTGGTATTATTTACAACAGGCAAGAAATGGAAGAAGCCTATCTATTGATGGATGAATGTTTAAAGAAAATGTGGTATATATACATAGTAGTTTATTATTCAGCCATGAAAAGAATGAAATTTTGCCACTTGCCACATTGGACCTTGAGGGTATTATGCTAAAGTAAAGTAAGTGGACAGAGAAAGAAAGATACCATATGATCTCACTTACATGTAGAATCTAAGAAAGAAAAAAAATGAACACATAGATACCAGGGAACAGACTAGTAGTTGCTAGAGATGGGAGGAATGGAAGAATAGGGTCAAAACATACAGAATTCCAGTGATAAATAAATCATGGGGATGTAATATACAGCATGGTTACGATAGTTAATAACCCTGTATTGTATATTTGAAGGTTGCTAGGAGAGTTGACCTCAAAAGTTCTCAACATAAGAAAAACATTTTGTAACTATGTATGATGATCGGATGTTATTGTGGTGATCATTTTGCAACGTGTATGCATAATCTGCATGATGCAAATATCAAATCATTATGTTGTACACCCAAACAAGTATAATGCTATATGTCACTTATGCCTTAATTTAAAAGAAAGAAGAATTGACTAGAATTAAATCTGAAGTTTTTCTGAAAACTTTTTTCTGAAGTTTTCTGAAGTTCAGGCTGCTAATTGGATATGGGGAATATTTTTCTGAAAATATTCAGGCTGAAGTTCAGGCTGCTAATTGGATATGGGGAATATTTTATCTCTATTCGTGCTCAAGATGCTCTGCTCTTAAGAGTATAAGACAATCTTCTCTGTGGAAATAAACAGCGAAAGAAAGTCATGGTGCTATGTCATAGCAGGTATGGAGCTTATAGAATACACGTTAGTGATTGTTACTAAGTGCAATGTACTTACAGTCTCCAATAATCCTACAAACATGAATAAAATCATTTTCCCTATGAATCTGAATAAAAGCAAATAAAAATAAATAATCTAAATTTTTTAAAAACCAAGAAATTAAAAAGTAGGTTTTTACTAAAATTATATTAAAAATAAATAAAAATAAAATTTTATTAAACATATAAATTAATTTTGGAAAAACTGATGTTTATGGTATTCTTGAACCTTCATTCAAAAATGTGGCTTAGCTCTCTCACATCTCTTGTGTGTATTATGATAACTTCATTACATAAGATACACTCAATAACTTATACTATCTTAGATATTTGTGCTTTAGTGCCATTCGGAACTATATCTTTATTCCATTGTTGTTGGATTTTTGCTAGTAGGTAGTTAATAATTAATATGAGAGCTATTTTCTTCTCTTTATTTTTTAACAGGTAATTAATTACTTTTTTTATTATACCAACAGTTTGTATTATGTCTAAGAAAAAAACACCATCTAAAAATAATAATGTCTATTTTTTTCCTGTACCTATACCTAGAAAATCTAGGGCAACATCAAGTAAAAGTAATTAATAATAGACATTCTTAGCTCCCTCCCGATTATAGTGAAAATGCTTCTGATATTTCATTAAGTACATATGTAGACTTTTGATAGAATAATATTCATTGTCATCTAAAAACTTCTATCAGAAGCCTAAAATATTCCATATTCCATTTTCTTCCTTTAATATATTAATGTAATATAACTGAATCAATCATCCTTATATCCCCAAAATAAAAATGAGTTGTTCTTGCATAGTATTCTCTTAGTTTACTTCTGAATTTGGTATTTTGGCACCTACATGTATAAGTTGTTCTCTTTTCCCTTTCTGTTACATTTCACTGGATTTGTTATCAGGGTTTCCTAGATTCAAAAGTGAACTGGAGAGTTTTTCATTTCTTTCTATGTTTTATGACAGCCGATATAATGTTTTCAAAGCTTGAAATAATTCAAGTTGGGAAGAACATCTAGACCCACAGCTTTTTGGTTCTTGTCAATTATTTGTACTGTCCAAAGGTTTTTTTAAATATTTATTTCTTCAGCTTATCAACTTAACCTTGATTTTGGTTATTTACAATTTCTCAGAAAAGTATCTATTTTAATTAAATTTTCAAATTCATGGCCATACATAGCTCTTCTCTCTAATTTTAAAAATCACTGATTTATGGTGTCATAGCACTCTTTTTAATTCTTTTTGTCTACTTTTCTGGATTCAACTTGGCAATGATGTTTCTATTTTATGATTTTGTTTTTCTGAGAGCTAATTCTTGAATTTACTTAACAATGCTGCAGATGTTTCTGTTTTATAATTCATTAACTTCTGAATTCATATTTATTACTGTTCTCTTTTTTGTGTTTGTTTTGTTATAAAAAGAACAAATATGACTATGTATTTTTCTCTGAATGCATACCCCATCATAACACATAACTTTATGTATATAATGAAATATACAGCATATATTATATATATTTATTAAATATATAATGTATATTTTATATTAATAAATATGTGTGTGTAAATAAATATATACATATAAAAATAAATATATACACATACATATAGTGTGTGTTATTTTCAAATAATCTTTATCTTTTCCCTATAATAAAATCATTTGCTTATTATGTCAAGTTCATATTGGTTATTTCAGCCATAACATGTTATGCTTTCAGATTCTGTTTTCTTACTTATTTTTTAATGTGTGTTGGCTAAATGGAGTGTATTTCCTTTGCTTTTATCTCTTTCAGTGTAAGATTCCATGCCACCATAACCTTGATATCAACATGGAAGAAAAAGATCTCATTATAAATAGAGACATAGTATTAGAAGTCCTAGCAACAGCAATCAGACAACAAAGAGAAATAAAAGGTATCCAAATTGGCAATGAAGTCAAACTCTCTCTCTTCACAGATGACATGATTCTTTATATGGAAAACCCAAAAGACTCCACCCCCAAACTACTAGAGCTCATACAGCAATTCAGTAACTTGGCAGGATACAAAGTCAATGTACAGAAATCAGTGGCTTTCTTATATACTAACAATGAAAATACAGAAAAGGGAATTAGAGAATCGATTCCATTTACTATAGCACCAAGAACCATAAGATACCTAGGAATAAACCTAACCAAAGAGGTAAAGGATCTGTACTCGAGGAACTACAGAACACTCATGAAAGAAATTGAAGAAGACACAAAAAGATGGAAGACCATTCCATGCTCTTGGATTGGAAGAATAAACATTGTTAAAATGTCTATACTGCCTAGAGCAATCTATACTTTCAATGCCATTCTGATCAAAATTCCACTGTTATTTTTCAAAGAGCTGGAGAAAATAATCCAGAAATTCGTATGAAACCAGAAGAGACCCCGAATCACTAAGGAAATGTTGAAAAACAAAAATAAAACTGGGGGCATCATGTTACCTGATTTCAAGCTTTACTAGAGAAACAAATTTTTTTTTTTAGTTTTTTATTTTTTATAAACATATATTTTTATCCCCAGGGGTACAGGTCTGTGAATCACCAGGTTTACACACTTCACAGCACTCACCAAAGCACATACCCTCCCCAATGTCCATAACCCCACGAGAAACAAAATTTTTAAAGAAGGCTTCAACAAATCAAATTCACAAAAAAATTAAAAGAATAATATATTACCACCAAATAGCATCTATCTTAGGAATGTTATTGTTTATCATTAAGAAATCTATTAAATAAAAGGTTATAAACAATCAAAGCATCTTGACAACAGATGCCAAAAAAATAAATAAAAGTCCACACATTTCCGATGAAAACCTTCAATAAGCTAACAGTGGAATAAAATTGAATTTAATAAAGGCCATTAACAAGAAACTTACATAAACCTTATATTTAGTTGTGGAATATGAAAGTTATCTCCACTAAGTCAGGAAAAAGATAAGGATGCCCATTAGTGCTGTTATCAGTCAGCATGACAACTCAGGTCCAAGGGAAAATCAATAAATAAATGTTAAAATGATCAGAATAAAGACCATGAAACTGCCAGCTCTGAAGATAATCTTATGCCTAGGTAAGCCAGGTAAATCAAATCTAAAACTTTTAGAGTCAGTGAAGTAGCCAGGTAAGCTCAGCAACAACAAAATGAACAGATTTCCCATAACCCAGCCATGATGGATTAGCAAATTTAGTTTTTTAAAATAGATTCAATTCACTATAGCAACAGAGCCCATGAACTAATTAGGAATAATGTCAACACAAATGTGCAAAACCTTAGAGAAATAAGCTGTAAAACCTCACTAGAGAATATAAAAGAAAACTTGAATAAACAGAAAGACATGATGTGTTTCTTGATTTGCAAATGGTCCCCTGTGCATGGAGGACAAGGAGAAACTAAACAAAGAAGCAGACCACTCCATGTTAGTAGGTGGCAGATTTCAAAAGTTAGGATATTTACGTATGAGGCTTGTCTTAGGCAGCCATAGACCAGTAAATCTCCACACCCACCCGCCAGAATCCTCAGAGATCTTAACTGGGTTCAACCATCAGTCAGTCCAGATGGTCTCAACAACACCTCACTCTCTCAAAGCTATGTCCTTGAAACAACTCCTAGTTTTGGAATGGTGGGTGGAACACACATTCCAAGGAGGGATGGAAATAAGAAGTCTGCTTGCTGATGTCCAGCTTGAGGGTCAACTGGTGGTCATATCCTCCTGAAAACCTCCTCCAACAGTATCCCTGTATGGAAAAGATTCACTATTGTAACATGGTAACTTCTCCGCAGTTAGTCAACACTTATCACTGAGCTTAACAGTTGATTCCCAAGTATATGAGCAGAAACATATAGAATGTTTTTTAAAATGTGAAAAACAACAAGTGGTGAATTACCCTGCAGAATATCTAAATTTCCTTTAAAGCTCTGATAAAATGGTGGAGCAATGGCACAGAATAGGGAAGATAATCACTGAGACAGAAGAGATTTCAGGAACATACTCTGTATATATGGTAATTCGGTAAATGATATATTTCAAACAATAGAATTAGAGTGCCTTCAGCAGCTTCTAGTGAAAATGCAGACTAATTGAAGGAAGGGAAACTTACCACCACTACACACCTTACTCCCAACGATTAGAATACCCAGACTTTTTGTAGTTTATTCTGCATAGCTCAACTCAAAAGCAGAAAAAGACTATCTTCCAGAGCCAGAAAAAAAGAACTTTATTGAGTCGGAGTTGAAGCTGTATGACTCAGAGAAATAATTGAATTTGATACGTATTCAGGAATTTATATTCTAATATGTGTATCTGCTTTATGTTAAGAACCAGGAAAGGGTGGTCCCATCAGGAAAATACTTCCTGCCACTGCAAGATTGCAACTCAAAAACCTCATGGTTATTGGTGAAAACAGTAGACCTAGCAGCCCTTCCATCTATAACATTTCCCCACTGACAAGGAAGATGGGGCAGAAACTGGTCCTGTGGACACTACACTACTGGTGATTTAATCATTGATTTTTTTTTCAAGACTTTATTTATTTATTTGAGAGAGAAAGAGAAAGCATGAACAAGGGAAGGGGCAGTGGGAGACAAAGACTCCCCACTAGGCAAGGAGCCTGACACAGGATTGGATCCCAGAACCCTGAGATCATGACCTGAGCCAAAGGCAGACATTTAACTGACTGAGCCACCCAGGAGCCCCACCATCGATACTATTCTTGGGTGAATTCAAAAGCTCTCTAACTAGGTACAAGTCTACACAGCTTATTGGTTTTCCAATAGAAGCGATAGATCTAGGTCTAATAATAGTATTGATAATGATGAAGTCAAAGCAGGAATTTTCTATTTCTTAGTCCTTGAGGCTACCATAGATGTAATCAAGCCCTATCACTCCATCATTATCACCACCCTCGAGCTCTCTAATCATGCTGTTGTGGTTGACCAGAAGGTTATCTATGAGATTAATTGAAACCTCAATACTGAGAGTCCGCATGATACTGTTCCTAACCAGAAGAATGGATGAAAACCTTGTGCGCACTCCTCAGACTCCTCAAACTTTGTTTCCTTTATTCTAAAGGTGCTGTTTGCCTTCTTAAAGCTTATTCACTTCATGTGATCTATTTCTGGACTCTGATGAAATGACATGCAGTAGGAATGGCATCTAAGCTTCCTGAGTACCTACAGCATGATGAATCCCAGAAACATGGGTGAAACTTAGCCAGTGGAAAACAGGGAATTGGAGAGAGTTGGACAGATAGATTCCCCCTCCTTTGTTCCTCAATGAATTTTCGAAAACTCAGCTTCTCTTTTCTTACCTTTCAGACAACACCTGTGTGCTGAGTAAACACCTTTACTCCGTGACCTGCCAAGTCTCATCTTACTTTTTGTGAAGCTGTACCTACTGTTTCACTTTGCTTCTTTCCTTGCCTCATTTGACTTTTTCCTCAGTCTCACTACCCTTGGTTTGTGTTTTCCAAATACAGAAGTAGTACTTTCTTTTTTTTTTTAATTTTTTATTTTTTATAAACCTATATTTTTATCCCCAGGGGTACAGGTCTGTGAATCACCAGGTTTACACACTTCACAGCACTCACCAAAGCACATACCCTCCCCAATGTCCATAATCCCACCCCCTTCTCCCAACCACCCTCCCCCCAGCAACCCTCAGTTTGTTTTGTGAGATTAAGAGTCACTTATGGTTTGTCTCCCTCCCAATCCCATCTTGTTTCATTGATTCTTCTCCTACCCACTTAAGCCCCCATGTTGCATCACCACCAGAAGTAGTACTTTCAATCCTAGCTCACTCTCCTTTCTTAGCAGGCCCAGACTAATTAGCAAGATTTTGTATTCTTTCACTTAATTCCTCAAATTTCTATAATTCCCTGAATATTGGACTGGCAGAATTCCAAGCCCATACCACCTTCCCTCTGGCCATGTATGCTACCATCACAACTCCTGGGCAATTCTATCATAAATGATTGACTATAACAGAGTACACTGACAGGCAGATATTCATTCCATTGGTCCCATGTCAGCCTCTTCATGGTAAACATACTGCTGTCTGCTGTGCTGGATTATCTGGGTCTCAATCATGTCCATGTTGCCCATTCCACATCAAGACCAACTGAAGCATGCAAAATATAGGTTGGTACCCTACTAACTTCAAAGTTTTCTTCAATTACCAGCCTGCCATTATCATTCTCTGTGGTGATCTAGTCAAAACTACTGGGAGTTGGGGCGCCTGGGTGGCTCAGTGGGTAAAGCCGCTGCCTTCGGCTCAGGTCATGATCTCAGGGTCCTGGGATCGAGTCCCGCATCGGGCTCTCTGCTCAGCAGGGAGCCTGCTTCCTTCTCTCTCTCTCTGCCTGCCTCTCAGTGTACTTGTAATTTCTCTCTGTCAAATAAATAAATAAAATCTTTAAAAAACAACAACAACAACAACAACAACAACAACAACAAAACAAAACTACTGGGAGCTATGTGCATACTGAGCCATGCCTCACCTGTGGTTGAGGACTTGCCTGGACCACACTAGACCTGATGTATATGAAACACACCATTTCTCACTGGTAAGACTCAGAAAGTCTTGTGTGCTTGACTCTTGGACCTCTGAAACGACCACTTGAGTAAGCCAGGAGTAGCCTGCTAAATGACAAAATGTGCATGGCTCCCTCACCACAGCTGTCTCATTTGATAGCCAGACAACCATTACCACCTGTGTGTGAGGCTATCCTAACCCTCTGCCAACTCATTAGCTGACTGCAGATGCATTAGGAGGCTAACCAAAACACACACAGAGAAGCCCTGCTCTATAGAACTACCCAGCTGAACTGTAAACTTATAAGCAATAATAAATGTTTGAGTCTTTAAGGCACCAAATTTTAGGATGATTTATCAGACATCAGTCACTAACTGATACAAAATATAGTAGGGTGACATTTTCTAAGACTTTACATACCATGGAAAATGTGTATACCTCTGTCTTACCATCTACCTAACCCACATTTAAAATTCTTGACTTACGGAGTTCTTTTCTAGATACTCCTATACATTGCTTTACTATCTTCTAGCATTATACTTTGCTGATTTGTAGTCCTTTGTCTTTAGATTTCATGTCCAAATGCTTATGATATTTTTATTCATCTTTATAATGAGACATATTTCCATGATTTGGAATTTTGTCAACTTTTCTTCAAACATAATGAGCCCTTTTACTCTGTATGCTGGGGAGTATTTTTTTCAGTGACATCTTTTAGTATCACTTCTGTTTCAACTGTTAAATACCTACAACTTAAAATCTTTCTCTTTATTGTATGTCCTTTATAAACAGTCTTTTTCACAGTATTTAACACTCTTTGATTTTAAAGTTATTCCTATTCCCATGATTGATTTTGTATCAACATTCTGCTTTTTCCAATACTGATTTTAGTCTTCTCTGAATTTTCCATTGTTGTGTGATCTTTTCTCCTTCCATCCAGTTCCATCTTCGCCGCTATTGACTTGTAAGTTCATCTGATACCTTCTCTCTATAACTTGTTCTCTTTCTATATCTTTCTGTGCCTATTTTATAGATGCCATGCCTTTTTTTCTTAACAGATGTATTTATTTGGTTGAAAGAGTGGAAGACAGAGAGAGCTGCTGGTGGAGAGGGGCAGAAGGAGAGAGAGAGAGAATTTCAAGCAGACTCCACGCTGAGGGTGAAGCACAATGCAGGGCTCAATCCCATGACCCTGAGATCATGACCTGAGCTGAAACCAAGTGTCAGATGCTTAACTGACTGAGCCACTCAGGCACCCCAGATGCCACATCTTTATATATGCTATTGTAGATACTACTTTTTTCTAAACTTTTTTCCTAACTCAAGGGTTAATCATTTAAAGATATTTCTATTCCTCTGAGTTATAATAGTCACATAACACTACTTTTATTCTGAAATAGTTTTGCATATTGAGCAACACTCCAGCTGTCATTGAGGTCTGTTCTTGTTTTTCAGTTTACTCTTCATGAAATGAAGAAAGATACATCTAGACCCAGTGTTTGCCAATACATTGGGATTGTGATTTAGCTTTAGCACAGTTTATTACAATTGGAAGGCATATCATTATATGCATTTAACTCAATTTCCAGGGCTTGGAGATATTCTTCTATTATGCTTTTCAGGATTTTGGTGAAAGCATTAATCACTTTCTATTTATGCTACTTGATTCTTTGATATTGTGAGCCATCGGGGTATTAGGGTCATTCTTATTTTTGCTCTCCCCCTTTAAAATCTTTTTATATATTGGGACTATATCTCCAGTAATACAAAGCAGAATTCTGTTGCCTCCCTATACCCAAATGCTCATCTCTTCCCTGGTGTTTTCTGGAAGTCTTAGCATTCAATTAATGTGTAAAAACAAGTACTAATGAGGCAGGTGGACATACCTGCAACATATTCAGAAGTATAAGGACCACAATTAGAAAGGCAGACAGTGAGACAGGGATGATGATAGGTTTGGTTCAGTTCCAGATAGCAAAACAGATGTCAACAGTCGCTTCAGCTCCATTTGTCTTACATAATAGAAAAATTTCCCAGAAGCTGGAAACAGATATGCCTCATCTTATTTCTAAGGGTATTTTCAGTTCTTGGTCTTTGCGTGTGTAGTGGTGAGGTAGGGCGTGTGTAGAGGAGAGGGACATTGTAGGGAGATGGGGAGTAACTGGGCCTTTAGAGTGGGCCTTTAGAGTGGGCATTGTAGAGGAAGGTAGGGACTAAGTCAAGGAATTCTTGACATATACATTTCAAGCCAGAAGCTACTACCCTACCATGTTGCCTCAAAATTCAGTTTTATCATTTAGATAGGCTTGTATAAACCTGTCAAGTAATTTTTGAGATTACCATTATCTAAAACCTTTTGAAGTTGACAGTTACTTGATATGTCCCAAAGAAAAATATAGGTAATTTCAACCTCAACTAGGATGAAGCGAGATTTGATATTTTATTTTTATATTAAATGTTTTTAAAAGATTTATTTATTTATTTCAGAGAGAGGAGGGGAAGAGGACACACATGTGCAGGGCGGAAAGGCAGAGGGAGAGGCAGTGAGAATCTTACGCAGATTCCACACTGAGTACAGAGCCCCATATGGGGTTCAGTCTCACAACATGGAGATCATGCTCTGAGCCTGAATTGAGAGTCAGACATGCAACTGACTGTGCCACACAGGAACCCCATTAAAAAAAAAAAAAAAAAAAAAAAAAAAAAAAAAAAAAAAACTTTTAAAGATTTTATTTTTTACCCAAATCTCTACACCCATCATGTAGAGATTCAAACTCATAACCTCAAAATCAAGAGTCACTTGCTCCACCAACAGAGTCAGAATTTGGTATTTCAAATACACATAAATACTATGAATGTATGTTGGAGTTACTAAAATTACTCTATGAATAATACTAATCACTGCTAGTAAAACATTTCTGTTTCATTTGGGCTTGCAAATCAGCAGAAACCCAAATCTGTTAAAAACTAGTATGATAGCATATTTCTGAAATATTACCAGATGTATTTTTTTTTATTTTCAGAAATTTTTGCTCCAAACACTGAAGCTGAGGCATCAAGTGCTTCAGAAATAAAAGATAGATAGAGCCAAGAACAATGAAGGAATTGTCCAACATTGACTTTCAAAGCAAACTTTCTCAAAAAGCACAAGTAGAAACAGTACTCCTCTGTTGCCAGAATCAGTGATGAAGGAAGAGGAGCTCTCTAAATCCAACTGTGTCCCTCTAAATATGCTGAGTTAGACCTGGCTGAGGCTTTTTCCCTGTTGCCTAAACTAGTTGGGTTTCTGTCATGTGAGGGAAAATAATCCTTACCCATATATTGCTTTTATTTAATGTGCTAAACACTAGCCTTAAAAGTCAAGTGTACGATATCAGAGTCTAATTGTAAGGTCAGTGAACTGAGTCCTGGGTTTGAAATTCAGAACCCCACCTGAACGCGCCCGATCTCGTCTGAAATTCAGAACCCCAAATTGTATATTTATTTACAACTGACTTTTAATTTAAGATTGAGCAATCCATTGTTTTGCTACTTCTAGTTTAATGGATTGAACCTAAAACACTTCTCTTTGAAGTTTTTCCTAGCCCTAGATAGAAGCACAGTCTTAATACTCCTATCAACATGATTTTTTGCGACACACTCAAAAGTTAGCATATAATGCTCTCACCTCCTTTACTCATTTGTTCGTGGCATAATACATCTCTTATTTTCCTTCTTGAAGATTTGCTCTGACCACACTGACACCAGCTGTTCTCCAGGGGTGCCCACAGAGATTAGGGATTGGATCTGGCTATCTTGCTCTGAAAGCCCCTTCTTTGGCAGAGTATGCATTGTTCTTGTTTCCCATTTTAGCTTCCACGTTTGTTGAGTGGGTCTTCCACTTGGTATTTTCACTTGCATGTTAGTTTTTCATTTGCTATATTCATTCCCTTTAATTGCAAGTTTAGTCTTTTGTTCCAAGGACCTGCTTTCCCTATCATGCTCATGGTTAAGTGTAGACCTGAGTGTCAGCGAAGTGCTCTGCAAAGGAAATTTCACAGACAGATGCATATCTGATGAAGAAAAAAAAACAAAAGACAGTCTTTCTCTTGGGTACTTCACAGTATAGAGAAGGAGAAAGACAAAAATCATTGATGACAGCAAAGAGCATCATGGTTACAAAATAAACTTAGTATTGAAGCTTAATCCTTAAATTCTTTAGCATTCATTAATGATAGTGTTAACAGCAAAATAGAGGACTATAATTTTGAAAAATATTCAGATCTGGTAAGGAGTTGCAATTTCTGGTTTCAAATCCCATTTCAATACTGTATCATTTAACTTCTTGGGTTCTGTTCTCTCTATAAAATGAGCAAACCAAGCAAGATGGCCTCCAGCATTCTATCTGGCTACCACATGCCACAAATCCTGATTCTCAAGGCTGTAGAAAACATTCTCCTTCTAGTAACTCCTACTAGTTACCTAACTGTAACCTGTCAATAATGTACTTTTAAATACTTGGCTTTGAAGATCTCACTGTCAACTTGCCTAGCTGTGTTTATTTCCTCTCAAGTTGAACTATCAGAGTGAGAATTAAAAATTGGACATATTATTGGTGATCATAGCAAGTTCCTGTGAATCAGACCAATAGCCATATGGGTCTAGAGTATGTTTGAAAACACTGCCAAGCTTGGGGAAGGGCCCTTATTCAGGCTTCTGGCTACAGGTACTGAGTCAGATTCCATCTCTGATTGAAATCCTTTGTTGGGAGGCGGCTTTGTGCTTGGAGAGCCTGTCGTTGTAGTTGGGTGGTTGTGGATGTCACTTTGCTCATAGGAACATGGCCTATGAAAGACACAGGGGGAGTACTGCAGCCATACTTTACTTCTAGTTCCCTACCATTGGTTACTGTCAATTCCTTTGTGGTGTGGATGTGTACATTTCTTAGATTTCCTCAGCATGTCTTTGGAAGGCTAGAAGGCCTGCTCTTATTTGAAGGGTTCTTTTTTGAACACCCCTTTCCCCCACAGATAACTAATATATGCATACTGGCGTAAAAAAAGCATCGTTCATGGAGGAGAAATACTTCATACTTTGAGAACTCTGATTAGAAGCATCAGAATTATTCATTTGGAACCATTTTATACTAAACCATTCTGGAAGAAGTGGAAAACCCACTTCTTTATCCTGGGAAACCCAGGATAACTGGAAAACCAAAGATTTCTTATTATTTCTGAATTAGTAACAGATTTACTTAATTGTGTTCATGAATTGGCAATTTTGTCTTGCATTTTACATAGCTAAAATTTCTTGGGCACAGACATTAAGTCTGGATATGCACTAATTCACATGATTCACATAATAAACCTCAGAGTTATGTGAAATCATTTCTCCTATTCTAGATATAAGAAAACCAAAGTTAAGGGGGGCCTGGGTGGCTCAGGTAGTTAAGTGTCCAACTCTTGGTTTAGGTTCAGGACGTGATCTCAAGATTAAGACATTGAGCCCCATGGGCAACACGCTCAACGGGGAAACACCTTAACCTTTTTTTCTCTCTGCCTCTCTCCTGACTCGTGTTCACTTTCTCTCTCTCTCTCTCTCTCTCTCTCTCAAATAAATAAATAAACCTTTAAGAAAAAATAAAGAAAAGAAAACCAAAATTGAAAGAAGCTTGGAGAGGAACTTTCTCAAAGCTCTGCAGCTGTAACTAGTTGAAGTAAGACTTGGCTTTGTGTCTGTCTGCCTCTGAAAAATATTTTCCTAAGAACTATCATACACTTCATACACTATCCCTCCTGTTTAAATCTCTTGAGTCAGACCATAGGAGTTTCTCAACTAGCTCTTGCTCCTCTTTTCTCAGTGTCTATTAACGGTCCACCATTTTCCTACTTCTCTAGAGCCTAAACAAACACTACCCAGTAGAAATATAATGTGACTCCTGAAACAAATAATACACTATATGCTAATTTTAAAAGAGAGAATAAAAAAAGAAATACAATGTGAGCTGCATATGTAATTTTACATTTTCTAGTAGCTACATTAAGTTTTAAAGAAACATGTTAATTTTTAAATATTGTATTTACACTAAAATATACAAAGTATCAGTATTTCAACATGTGATCAATATAAAATTAATGAGATAGTCACATTCTTTGATGAAAAACTATTAGAAATCCAGAGTATATTTTATACTTACACTGCATCTCAGTTTAGACTAACCACAGTTCAACTAATTAATAGCCACATGTGACTGTGGCTACCATATTGGATAATTCAGGTCTAGACCTTATGGTTACCTTTCACTCATTCTCTCACCCTCCATATCAAACACTTACCATGTCCCTTACCACATTATTTCTTTATCTACCAAGCACCTTAATTACCTCAAAAGCACCCATCTATCTGTTTCCTTGTCCCAATCCATCAAATGAACTACTACAACACTAACTTTCCCAAAGTGCTACGAAAAAAAAAGTCAATGGTTCCCCATTACTTACCAAACAGCATTCAAATGCCTCAACCTGACACTCAAAACCCTCCATAAAATGCCCCCTCATTATTTTACAGTCTCGTGTTTCATTGCTTCCCTTGATTCAGCTAATCCAGTCTATGGATTTCCCCCCAATCATACCCCTACATTACCAAATCTGTGCCTTTGGTCTTTGACCTCCACTCTTCTGCTGATTAACATTTTACCTTTTCTTCAGAGTTGTGGTTGAGCTCTACTTTTTCATTAATAGTTGCCTATTCTTCCCAACTGGATGGGATGTCCTCATTTTTTCACAGCACAATCCTGTATTTTTTATGCAATTTAGGCAAACCCATTTCAACTTAGAATTTTGCATACACTTTTCTTATCCCTTCTATAGTTTAACCTGTTGGCCTGTATAGTATCTTTAAATCTTAATATCACAGGTAGCTCTCAACTGGTTTCATTAATCTCTAGGTAGCTAAGAGAAGCAAATCTCTGAGCTCCACTGGTGGCAGTAAGCAAAAATATGGGAAACAAAATTTTTGAAATAGTTTCTCATTATTCAGGCAACAGAAGATACCCACAAAACAAAATATTTAATGTGATAGAGTTTTCCTATAAAGTTGGACTAGGTAGCTAAGATTAAAAGTCAATAATGAGCCTATAAACTTTCTAACAGGAATGTATTTTACAAGCAGAGTTGTGGAAAGTACCGGATGTGAGAGGAAAGATGGAACCATTATTAAACTGTTGTCATATTGTAATTTATATATAAAATGTACATTTCCTCACCTTGTCTGGGAGCATTTTTCCAATACTGCAATCTTCTTTTGGCTTCTCCTAGTCATCAAACTCTATATCCAGAACCAGTAAGCTTAGAATTTTATTCATTTTTGTAAGACACAAGTTGATAAAGCTGCAGACCAGTAGTATGTAAAGAAATATAAAGTTTCTTCAAAATAAGTCAAATCAATGGGAATAAATTGTTAAGTACATAAATGAGAGCAGCAATCGTTTCAGCCCATTTGTCTGAAAGGCACCCACACCCTTAGAGCATATTCAAAGAAGGAAAAACAGCACTAAATTTTTGGACCCGTGCCCAGGATCCTTTTCTTCTAAATATGGAAATAGATATTTAAGTCCCGGTACCCTCATATCCACTCTTCGGTTTGCTTCTGTGATTCTGCTTCCCCACAAAATGACCGGTTCTTGTCCCCAGCCGACTGCATCAATTCGATTCCATTCACTTATGCAGGGATCCAGGAAAGTGGACATAATTCAAACCAGAGACAGTGAACTACTTAGTGTTTGAGATTTTTTTTTTTCCCCAGTTCCTAATAGTCTATCAACTACAGCAGAAAGAAGAGTTTTTAGAGTTGGCTTATTTTGAAAGCTAACCAGAGACACCCACTGCTGGCTTATTGAGTCTTTTATTTAATATTGATGGTGGAAATTTCCTTGGAGAGTTTGACCTGGGGAGGAGTTTAGCCCATGTGTCTTTTATAAAACTAGGGCAGTCAGGATAAGATTCTGTCTTAAGGAGACCGTTTTCGTATTCACGATAACCACAAACCCAGGTTGTCCCGATTTCCACAGTGACACCACATTGATGCTTGGCTCAATATAGCCTCTGGTGGCAAAGTAGGCCACTCTAAGGGGTCCCCCTGTCTCCCAACAGGCCCCAGTTGGCTGGTGACCGGTGCAAATGGCCTGAAGCCCCTTGGGATGGATTTTCTCAGGAGAAAGACCGGCATCTCCTCCCAATGAGGTCAAGTGAGGATGAGATCGTCTCGTTTTGATAATTAAAAAATTGTAAACTAATTTGTATCACCAGCTGATGAGAAGGGAACATGAGACATATATATGTATATAAAAATTTCTGTATTTGGCTTCCTCATAAGCTACAGACGTAACTACAGCCACAATCGGTCGAAGTGGTTGTAGATTTCACTTGTCCATGGGAATGAATAACAGTTTGATATATCTTCTTTTCAAGGCAATTCAGTATAATTTGTGTTTACACAACACTGTTTACAAATATTCTAACTGTAAAATCCATGTGACAATAATAGAAATATCTTCCAGATCAGTGAATGTTTGGGAGTGTGTCTCACACTATGGAATATATTTAACTCAGAGGACTCACAGCAGAGAATTTTAAGAAAACTGCTGCAATATGAAGAAATGGCAGGGATGATTTAAACAAGGCTTCATAAAAATTTGTCCTGGTTGAGCTTGCCATGCATATTAATTCACTCGAGTGATAGCAATCAGGTCACAAATAGAGGGTGGGGCCAGGGTAGCACAGAATGATGAGGGCAGGTAGTACCGGGAACAGAAGCAGGAACAGGAAAAAAAAAAGGTGATAAAATCCTTCTTTGTGGTGGATCTTTGCTTTGAGAATAAAGTCGTCTTTATTACCATCAACTCAACAACTCTACTATATTTATGCTTCTCAATACGGCTTGAAACTCTTGTGGAAATTCCAAGCTTCCTGAAAGAAACATTCTGGGTTACCCTATCTTTTAGTTTGAATAATAATAGGTTTTTCAAAGCCCATCCACCTGCAGTCTGTGGTTTGTGTTTGTGTATGTGTGTGTTCTATGAACACTCAAATAAGAAAGCAAAGCATAACCACCTACTTTTGGACTCACAAACAGAGTGCAAATGGGAAAAAATGCATTTATTTATAAAAGAAAAATTAAGAGTCACTTGGAAGACATGATTTATTATCACCAAATACATACTGGGCACTGTCTAAAGCACTTATAAAAGATTGTTTTTTGACTCCTGGAAGGGATCAATTGGCTCTTCATGTTCCCATTTTGGATGTGTCCATCTGTATGTAAGTGTCTCTCACACACCAAAGTCTCTTTTATTTACTTGAGGCAGTTGTTCCTGGGTTCCTCAAATAACTATACACTTCATCAATCCATTGTCTTGCGGGGTATACATGGAAAAATACTGTGTTCTTGGAAATACCTTACACTTGGGCTTTGATGTCCCACATGAGTCAATGCATAATAAGGGACTTCACAATCACAGGTTTGCAAAATTGATAATAAATATTAGCTCCCAGCAACAAAAGAAGAAATCTACATTCCTGATGTGTTCCCCTTGTCCTTCCCCAAACAAATCTAGAGAACCAATGGGGACATCTGCTGATACTCTATTCTGATGGGAAATTATCTTCGACTCTGAGATTTATACTTGAGTGTTGGAATAAGACCTAAACTAGAATGAGTTCTGTCATGCATTCTTTTTTTTTTTTTTCAAAGATTTTATTTATTTATTTGACAGGCAGAGATCACAAGTAGGCAGAGAGGCAGGCAGAGAGAGAAAGGGAAGCAGGCTCCCCGCTGAGCAGAAAGCCTGATGCGGGGCTTGATCCCAAGACCCTGGGACCACGACCTGAGCCAAAGGCAGAGACCCTAATCCACTGAGCCACCCAGGCACCCCTCTGTCATGTATTTTTATGGCTTATGCTACCTAAAAACCATTTCTAGGTCAATTTCAGTGAAGAAAACCTGCCAGGAGATTAGGAATGTCTTCCAAATACTTAAGCAAATTTTGTGTTGAAAGTGAACTGCTGGGTGCCTGGGTGGCTCCGTCAGCTAAACGTCTGCCTTCAGCTCAGGTCATGATCCCAGGGTCCTGGGATTGAGTCCCATATCGGACTGTCTGCTAAGTTGGGGTCTACTTCTCCCTCTCCCTCCACCCCTACCCCCTACTCATGCTCACTGCTCTCTTTTTCTCTCTCTCTCTCTCAAATAAAAAAATAAAATCTTAAACCAACAACAACAAAAAAAGAAAGTTAACTGTTGAAAGGATATAACTATATGCTTTTTAAATGAGACTTCTGGAATCAAGGGACATAAAGCAACTGCCAAATATTCATGACCCTCCTCCCCTGCTTAATAAAGGCACCTTTACTTCACCAGAAATAAAATTTTATTAGTAACATGTCAAATATGTTTTAAAATACAGTTACCTTTCTTCTTCCTCTCAGTTTAAAAAACAATCCAATAAAAACTCTAAATCATGACCCAAATATTTTTAAATGTGAAAATGACATATTTTAGATTATGTAACAGATACACAGTTTCCCAAATAAATGTTGTAGAACACCATCTGCTTGATATTTGGGTGCATTCCCACAGAACTAAATTTCTGCTTTTTTTCCCCTTCATTAATGGCTTATGACAAATTTTTGACACTATATTCACAATAGCTATATCAACAATTTATGACCAAAGGAGAGCTTGACAAAAATCACTTGGCATGCTCAAATTAGACAATTTGTGCAACTCCCTCATTCACACCAATCATCCATCCCTCATTTAGACACTGACTACTATAGAGAAACAATGAGTCCATAGCAAGGGGAGGGTTTCTCATGGACTAAAGCTCAAGAAAGAGTTCAAAACAACAAGTTGAAGATCCAGGTGCTGTTTTTTCAGTTTATGTTTACCCAATTGTTCAGCCCATGTATTCACTGACAAGTCTGAATTTAATATCGAAAGTTTTTAGAAGGTCTTCTCAGGTTTGGCCAAGCAAGAACATGCCAAATTCTTCTTAACTATGAACAAAATTTCACCTTTGCTGTAGGGTTAACAAATAGAGCTCACTTATCTGGGTATAATCAAGAGAAAGCAACCTAGAAGAAAATTTTATCATGTGTCATTTCCTGACTGATAAGAACGGTACATGACTACATCTATGTTCCTTTTTTGCACTTGATGTAGATAAAATTTGTATGAGAAATCATTTTGTGTGTATTTTGGTATATAAAATATTATAATATTTGTGGCCAATTTGGAAACTTTATCTTTCATTTCTTTAGATTAAAAAATTCTATAGAAAACAGACACAAACTCATATTCTTTGAAAGGAATCAGAATATAGGTTGGTATGTATATTCAGATTTTCAAAATGATTGAGAGCTTTATTACCCAAAGTGTGGTTGGTAGACTGCAGCACCCACGTCACCTAAGAGATGTAAGAAATGCATATTCCCAGGCCCCATCCCAGACCTACCAAAAGGAATTTGTGTTTTGACAAGATCTCCAGTGACTCATACGCACAAGAAGCTTTGAGAAGTGTTAATGTAGAGGAATGTTCTTTACCCAACTATAGAATAATTCTTGGGGAAAGATAGAACTATGCTAATAGGAAAATTTTGTTCAAATTGTTCAACCATGAATGTAACAACTTTTAGACATGATCCACTTAATAACAAAAAACAAAACACCTGGAACATGTCACATTGCTGATGTATAAAATGAAATTTGAGAATGGGAAAATGTAAATTAAAATTCTATATTAGATAATAATCATGAACTGCTTGTATTAATTGTACATAGTCTTTCACTTTTTCCAATCTAAGGTATTTTCTTCAGCAAAACTAAGGTATTTTCTTCAGCAAAACATACACAAGTGATAACTATTACACTGAACCCTAGAAATGTGAAGACTACCTTAGTAGTCAATTATTTAATGACTATTACAATAGTTTTTTAAAGAATTATATCAAAAACTAATGAATTCTACTTTGACACACTTTGGAAACCTTTTGTCAAAGGGGAATTCAACCAGTACTGCAAATTGTTGCTTTCTTCTTCCAAGTATCTTTGAGCAATTCAATATCAATGCTGGGGGAAGTAGGAAGGTGAAGAATTAGAACCCAAACCTCCCCTTTCCAGCAGACTGCAAGGTCTGGGGTTGGATTGTGATTCAGAGTGGAGGGAAGGAAGAGCTGGTTCCAGAGCTGATGTAAAGAAATCCCTAGGTTCATTCAAGCAGCTCACTACACAAGGCAAATTAAAGAAAGTTGTCCTTCTAACCTTGACCACACTATATACAGCTCAAACGCCGTGATTTCCTGATTTTGGGTCTCCTTCAAGGCTTTCCTTCACATGAGTAGTATTAGCCTGATTTCCCCTACAAATGAACATGAAAGCTGGAGAATTGGGAAAGAAGGAATTCTTCTGTACTTGCACTTGTCACCTATCTCCCCTACAATCTCTGTGCCCCAGGAATGAGCTAAAGCCAGCCACACTTGCTGTCTACAATAGTGGCTTTCTATTATGCTTCCAAGTAGAAAATATGTTGCCAAGCAGAAGGTACATTGCTTTCCTTCTAAGATCAAGGCTGGTAGACCTTCCCTTCTTGTGGATCTTCTTAGCTATAAACACTTTTGGAGACACATGTTTGATAACCATCCCATAGTTTAGAAAAGAAAAATGCAAGTACTACTCCCAATACTTTAAAAACAAAACCAAACATCTTTGAGTTCCTCTCTCATCAGTGAACTGCTTGAGCAAAGGGACTGTGTATCATTCACCTCTGTATCCCCAACCCTGGCACAGTGTCTGACTCATAGTGGTTGCTTCATAGATGATGGCAAATTAGACTTATTTCCAACTCCTCTAGCACTGAATTATTAAATCTTGGATTGTACATTGAAATCTGATCATATGTTGGAGCTGATCCATTTATATTAGACCATTAAGTCTTTCTCCTAACTTAATTAATTTCTATTTTTTTCCTTTATTCATCTAGCCAGGGAGTTCACTTTTGGGGATATGTCACAGTAACATCACATTTCAAATAATACATATGTTGAATAAAATCTGGTCTTATGCATCACTGATGAATGAAAGAAAGTATCAGTAGGTTATGGATATCAATCAGGTTTTGGGAGTGAACAGCAGACACGAAAGGTCAAAAAGTGTAGCAAGTAAGCAATGAAAAAGCTTTCTCTTTCACTTCCTAATACTGTTTTTAATTCGTCTGCACCCCTCCAACACACTTTTATCCTTCCTCATCGCTTCATTTTCCTCTTATCTCTTTTTTTTAAATTTCTTCTTTACTAGGCCTTCAGGCTGAGGACCCTTATGTAAGAGTGATCAAGATTACCAAAGGCATTCAGATTTCCCATCCTGTCTTTCTTACTCTGATGGCTTTTGTTACCAAAGAAAGGACGTCCACATTCAACAAAGTTGTAACTGGTCTCCTACCTTTCACTTCTCCCCTAATAGAGCATGTGGGATGGGGTCAGCAAAGCAGGTCTCTATGGAGTCCTTCTGTGTATCAGTTTGCCACGGTAGAATGACAGCAATCTTATTGATTCAGAGAAGTTTACATCATTTAAATACAAATTACTGTTTTTTAAAAAGTCAAGATAACATTAGTCCACTCCTTACCTATGAATTGCTTATTGGAAAAGAAATTAAATGCTTTAAAAGATATTTTTAAATAATTTGGTTTGAAATCATTTTTTTAAAAGAAAAGCATATTCACAAATACCACTGGTTTCTAAGACAATTCCTTCTCTACATATGTATATATAGCTCAGAGAGCTCAGTTAATGACATCATCAAATAAAACAGACTTTACCTCTGTTGCTGGTTCACTGCCCAAAAGTTGTTACTCTAAGATTTCTGACATACCCTAACTATTAAAATTTCATACTTTCTTGGTAATTTTTCTCTCCCTCTCTATTCTATTCCAAAATTACATTTCTATCCTCCAACAATTTCGATGTATGGCAGTTTTGTCAGTTGTATCAGTTTGCACTGGTGTGTTTTTCTTACAGATATTGTCTTAAACCAAACCAGGTGTTTCTCTCAGGTTAAAAAAAAGTAAGTTAAAACTATTAGAGAACTAATTCTATTTTTAAATTAGATGTAGTATAATTATCCTATCTAATTTGGAATCTATTCAATTAATACCCTCATTGTTTAAGAAATCTACTTTTTAAAAGAAGTATTCTTAAAATAAGATATTTTATAGCAGTGAAACAAAGTTTTTGAACTTTGGTGCCAAATTTTGCCCTTAAATTAATTTTTAAATATTTATATTTATTTCAAAGCTATCTCACCATTCAAACAAAATTGCCTTTAAAAATTAGCCCCAGTTATAAGTTTTCCATTTGTTCTAAAGTATTTTTTAATAATTCTGATTGAGCAACTAAGCACAAACCTGGTACTTTTATCAATTATAGATCTATATAATCTTCAACAACAACACATGCTAATTAGGGCACCAATATTTATACCAAAAACATCCACATGACTCACCTGATGATTCAGTAAAGGGAACAAATAGCGAATTGGAACTAAAAAAAATATTCTCTTGAATTAAAAAAAAAGACTTCTTGGTCACAAGATGGCATTCAACTAGGGAAGGTACAATGTTGACAATCACCATATTTAGATTTGTGAAAGCATATGATCGCCGAAGTCCTGTAATACCTTCACGTAAAGCAGTGTCCTTGATTTTTCTGAAAGCACATTAGTAAGCAAATTGTTTCCAAAACCCTTTAACAATGTTCTTCTATGTCCTGTGCAATCCTTGTTTTAGATTCTTATCTTCATTATCATAGTCTCTCTAACACTCATCTTGGGTCTTTGGTATTTCTTGAATATACCTTTGGCACCTAGTTTTCCCAATCTGTTTTATCGGTTAATGACAATTCTTTAAATGATATGCTCCATAGAACATAACTTCAGACACTGAAATCAGACATCTCACTCAAACCTCAAAGAACATTAGGAACCACTTCAAATAATTTCAGGAATCAATCCAACTTGTTAAATAATTATCTTTCAAATTGCAAAATATAGGGACTTATCTAAACTTCACCATCAAAAGCATTCTGAAACATGTTGTCAAATAGTGAATGGTCAACTACTGTACAAAAATCAGTGCAAAGTTTCATTTAGGCAACCCTAAATGTACTCTTTGATGAAGAAATAACATCATGTAGAACTTCTGTTGTTTTCACCAATTTTTGCAGATAAGACTTTTTAAAATTATCAAGCTATTAAAAACAAATTTGACCTGCCTACCCTTTTCCTGAGCTTCACAGCCTGTAAAAATGACATTATAATAAAATGACATTATAAATAAACTCTTAACTGAAGGCCCACCACAAACTTTAACTGACCTCTAGAGCTTACAGATAAGGCTTATCTGCAAGGCTCATTCTATTAAATTTTACTTTTAAGAGAAATGTCTATCAAGCCAAAAATAAAATAAAATAAAATGGATCAGTTCGGAGTAATCTGGTTGTTACATTCAGCAGTTAAGTTGCAATAGGTTTGCCCCATCTTGAATTGCCACTAACGGTAAGACGAAAATGGTGTCAAACAATTATTTGGCGCAATGTTTGACAAGCCAACGCTTTTTCAGAAAGAACCTATCTTCCCCTCATTGTTTACAGAAAACAAAATCTGTTCCTTACTTAATATTTAAGGACACCACATTATCAGTTCAATGTCGCTTTTTGTTATTTGCCACTAAGAGTGGCAGAATTTGGAAACAGGGGGCTTAAAAGTTTAAATCCGTAGAAGAACTTAACCTAGGTCTCCTTGTACACATCATCTTATCTTAAAAAGAGCATAAAAACCTTTGCCTGTAAAGCACTTATTTGCTGCTTTATAGTATGTGGACATATTTTCAATGTGGATGATACTAAGGACCGCTGAGTAATAACCAGGGTTCTCTCCACTCAGTTCAGCATGCATGTCAACTTTGATCTCAAGTGCACTGGTAATTAGTGCCTTATTTTAACATCTTCACTATAAACAGTTCAGGCATTTAGAAACAAAGTATTGATGAACTTAACGGTTACTTTAATTCATTTTATAAATAAGCAACTGAGAATTCTGCTCCAAATGGCTGCTAGTGTAGCCCATTCCATAAATGGCATTCTCCGAAGCATAAGGCACAATATGATATGAATGCAGCTCTTCATAATAAAGAGACTGAGAACAGCATTCCTGTACCATGAACTTCAGCCGTTTTCTTGTATCAGAATAAGCAGTCTTATAACAGGGAGCTTCTTTAAAGTATTCATAGCTCTCTTTCTCCGTCTCTAGATGTATCTTCCTCAGCAAATTGTTAATTAACACAGACCTTCTTAAGTAGGTTTCTGGGTCTTCAAGAAACCTGAGCTTCTCCAGAGAAAGTTTGAGAATGCAAGTCCTGTCCTCAGGCAATATCAGGTGCTGGAAAGCAAATACATCAGATCTACGTTTTAGAAAATGAAAACCAGAGCTTTCGCGTTGGACAAGACTCATAAAAAAGAAAAGATAGTGATAAGTAAACCCTTACTTTTGGAAAATACCCATGGTAATCTTGATGTAAATCTTCTTCTTCTGCATATTTTCTCTTAAAGTAGGCTACTTTCGACGTTGTTAATGTATATGTTAATACTTTTGTTGGATAAGCTAAACAAAATAAAATAATTGGAGAAAAGTCAGATTTTATTGTGGCACAGAGTATTTTATCATATAAGTTCTATTTATAAAAAGAAATTGTTGACCCTGGAAAATAAAATTCTATCTTCGTTCATTGAGCAACGTGTTCAAGTAGTCTGGAGCAGTTCTCTGGTGACCGAAAAGCCTCTTTGCAGGCAAAAGCCACTATTCAGACCCAAAATAGATGTTTCAGGTTGGAGAATTATATTCATTTCCTTATGTAGCTCCTCAGAAATAAAATACTTACCAATCTCCTATTTAATTCTATTCCATTTAATGTCAAAATATGCCAAAATTTGAAATTGATTCACAAAATTAATGGAAAGAGGTAAGTTAGTTTTTGTCACTCTTTGAGTTAACTACCTGATTTACGAAGAAAATTCAATGTTTCTAGGTTAATCAAATTGATGTAAAAAGGTTGGCAATGCAATTACAGTCTAAAGAAATAATTATGAGTGTCTATATACAATCCCCTATGATATGATCATGGTATAACCATCCTTACAACATAAAGGTTAATCATATGGAAATGAAAGGTTTAAATAACACTCTGACTAGAAAACTTGACCTTGATATATAATATTAGAATGTGAAAATCTTTGTTCTCTCCTTTAAATTCTATTGCTATTCAGAATTCTGACTTGCTTAAGGAAGGACATTAGTGTCCTGAAAGCCTATTTGCAGAATCATTTGGCTTAAAGGGAGTTCCTAGTGCACCCTATAGGTGGTGCTCTTATCAAAGAAAACAGGCAAGTTCAAGCTTAAAAGTAAAGGAGGAATCCTGGTTAGTACATACTCATTCAACCTCAGAGGACTGAATCAAAATAAATACTCATATTTATATGTTTATATTTATATTTATACATCATCAATTTTACTTTTAATCCATATATTCAAATACATCTACATGTTGAAACTATTTGATTCACAAAATGAGTAGTTTATTAACATGTTAAATTTACGATGAAGACATTTGATGTTTTTCCTCTGTCTTAAATTTTAAAAATCTTAAATGTTAAAAATGTGCACTTCAAGAACTTGCTTGTTCTAGTTTTTCTTCCAATTCAGAGACATCTGTATAACACTTCCTGCAGCTTGTAGTAGCTGGATGGTTTTCCTAAACCACTAGGAAAAGCTATTATAAATCACACCTAAAACATTCCAAATTTTCATTGATACCAGTATGGACTGTAAACCCAAAGGAGTCTTCAGTTAGAATTGGTATGATTTGCAAGGGCAGTAAGAATTTTAAAGCACTGATTGGTCTGACCTAAAAAGAGACAAATGTACAATGATCATTCACAACTGAATCGAAGACAATAGTTGCTATGGTATGTATGCAGTCTCTGAGTTCAACAAGCAGAATTCGATTTATATGGAGTTTTCACAGACTTCAAAAAAAGTTGGGGGGAAAAGAGAACAAAATGGAGTATATTGAAAACAAAGAAAATATTACTGAATCCAGTTTTCTCAAGATCTGTTTTGGGTTGTTTTTTTGTTTTTGTTTTTCGGTTTTCTGGAGCTTTTTTGTAAACTGAATTTTCTTATACATATTTTTAAAGAATTTAATCAAATAATTGGCTGCGGCTTTGTGTTATTCTGTGATGACCATTCATTATTGTGACTGAACTCTTTTTTAACTCTTTGGTTGATGCCACAGTGGTTTTCAAATGTTGGAGAGCATCAGGCTCATCTGAAGGGCTCCTAAGAACATAAATTGCTCGGTCCCGCCCCCCCAGAATTTCTAATTCAGTAGCCCTGAACTAGGAGCAGAAAATCTGCATTTGTAACAAGTTTCCAGGTGATGCTGAGGCTGGGGGGTCGGGACTGAATTTCGAGAGCCTCTATATTAGAGACCTCGACAGGGAGGGTAGTTGCACTACAACACCGGTAGAAAAGCAGAATATTCAGCCCATCCACTGATTGCTTTATCATCAGAATGCCAAGCAATCAGCATGATTGATTTTTTTGGTAGCTGCTGCTATTCAGCCTTGGCTATGTTGGCTTCGATGCTGTAGCATCATGAATAAAGCCAGGCTGCCTTTTAACTAAGTAGTGAAGGAAGAATGAGGTCACTTTTCAACATAAATTCTGGGTTCCCATTAAGAAGTAGCAATGACTCTTATTAGCATTATAGCTGGACAAGTCACTGCTTTTTTTTTTTTTTTTTTTTTTTTTTTTTTTTAATAAGGTCCAGTGGCTTATCACAGTAGGAAAGGATTGATGAAAGGCTTGGAAAGAAGAATGACTTTACCATAGCAAACATTTTCATCTATACATATTTTGTTCTTCTAATATGTGCTTATTTTATTTTCCAAAGGAATGCCATGTCTATAGCATTGAAGACCAAATTAAAACCTTCCAGTGAATGAGACAAGGCAGGACAGGTGGCAGCTTGGAGAACCAAATGTCAAAGAAACCAAGTGGAGCTCTGGGAAAGATGTTTTTAATTCATAGATCAAGACCAAAAAATTATCCTTAATGTCCCCAAGGTTCAGTAATTAAGATTGTGTTTGACTGTATTGGAGCCATTGGCCTCAGATACAGAATGTATCAGACCCTGAAAACACAGTAAATACTCAGGGGTCCAGATTGGTGTCTCAGCTCCATGGGCAACACACTTAGCCACTTAGTTTATTGCTCTTGAAAAACACCCCCAAAGGTTGTTGAAATGCTGAAAAGCTTTCACAGCTGGTACTGGTTTGACAATTACCTCCTTGCAGGCTGTTTAGCTATTTGCAATGTTTTTGGCATAAATGTTTTTAGAGGATGCTTTTAGCCACTTTGAGGCTAAAATATATAGCAAACATAAGTTCCTGCATCTGTTTTCTTGGCTGGATTGAAACTCAAAAAATTCAGAGCTGGAAACTAATTTATTGACTACCTGAGTCATCCTCCAAAGTATACAGATGAGGAACCTGTGGCTCAGAAGGGCTCCATGATTTACAATAGTTGTGTGGCTACAGGTTTGGGTTTTGAAATCAGGTGGTTGAAGTGGGTTTGGATTACCAGCTCTGCTGTTTCCTAGTTGTGTAACCTTGAGAAAATTACATAGGCTCTTTACAAGTCTTATTTGTGAAGTGAGGCTAGAAATAACACTGGCTCATAGGACCATTGAAATAATTCATGGAAAATGACTGGCACCGTTCCTAGCATATAGTCAGAGGTCACTCAAATCCAAGCTCTTATTAGTGTCAATAGGCACAGACCTACCCCAAAGACACAAATCCCAGCCTGGCCTCCTATCTTAGACCCTGAGACTCCTTCCCATCGCCCACCCTACCAGAGATACTAGATTGCAACTGGAGAGTTAAAAGACTACAAAAGAATATTTCAAATGGTCAAGAAAAAAATATATAAAACAGGTGCTACAGTGACTCCAACAAAATGTTTCTGGATTTATGGCCACTGGTCACACATTTGGAGTGAAGGAAATGTAAATTTTTTTTTGAAACATCCTGATAATCATTTGGAGAATTAAAGTTACTCTAGATTTTCCAAAGAAATCTGCCTGTTATGATCCAGTAAACAGGGGCAAATCTGTTTATATCACTCTCCCATAAGTAAAGAGCTAACCTCAACCCAGCCTTGACATAGACAAGAAAAAATAAAATGACTTTATATGTTCATTTTCAGTGTCCTGAGTTCTGAAAGCAGGATATAAATTATAGAACTGAGTTAGGCTGAGCCTATATTTATCTCAAAAGGTAATGCTGGCTTGGATATTCAAATAGCTTTTAATGCTGTAACCCCCCGGGGGCCTATAAAATATCTGTGCCCAGTTTAATGTATTTCATACATAAAACTCCAAGAAGCAACAAATGAGAAGTTACGGAACAGAATGACCACCTCTGTCATTAGAGTTCCAGCAGAACGATTTATACACATTTTTTAAATAAATGTTTCAAATGTAATTACAAATGATTGCTCAAGCGCTCTGCCTATTGTTCCACTCCTGCCTCCAGACAACTGAAATCCTATTATTACGCAAGTGATTTCATTAGGTACACGGCCCAGGGGCAGTACATTAAGGAAAGATCATCAGCAAATTAATTTACAAACACTTGGAGAGAACAGACCATAATAAAAGAACAAGCGCTGTCATGGCAATCCAGTCTTTGTCTGAGGTTGAAAAGCCCAGGGAGATGGTGAAGAAGTGATGGGTTTTAACGCATCTTCATTGGAGTAACCTTTCTATTCCTTTCCCCACAATACTTTGAACTCCAAAAACTGAGCTGAGATCCTCCTAGGAGATGTGTCCTTTGGTAGCCGTAGACAACAGAGGAGTCTGATCGATAGGGAGAAGAAGGTGGGGTCTAATCTCAGATGCACAACTCACATGTTTGGTGGACAAATCATGGGCCCTGACTTCCACACTCTCATGGATTTCCCTTTGCATGGTGTTAGCCTGGCGTGAGCCTTAAAAAGTACATGTCCCTACCTGACTAAATAATGTTTTGCTAGTTGCAATGCTTACGGACATCCTCTCTTCAGGGCCACTTTTGTTTAGAAAGAGCTACCCCATCGGTCACCATTAGCTGCATTCTTCAGTCTTGCCACGTGGCTTAAAAAACCTCAACAGGATTTTCTAGTGCTGTTCCACAGCACTAGTTCAAATGCCAGCTCTACAAGTTATTTGCTTAGTGACACTGGGCAAAGTATTTAACTTCAAAGAGCCTGAGTTTCTTCATCAATTAAATGGTGGAACAATCTCAAAGTCATTGGCTGTATGTAAATTAAGTGAGATGCTGTTTTAAAACACTCAGTGCCTGTCACATTTCCATGTATTTTCTACTCTACAATGAAAGTTAGGTGTTGTGAGGGCAGTGATCTCATTTTTGAAATCATAGATAAGTGTCCTATTAAGCGGCACTGTGTTTGCTATAGCAAGACATCTGTCCTCTTTTCTGTGTCAAGCGCAGGACCTTGAAACATTCACCAGTGCACTCAAGAAGGCAGACGGAAGCAAGTTCAAGGCTGCAAAGCTGCTCCTTCCATAGACCGTTAGTTCTGTGATAGCAAGATTCCATCAATTTTATCCCTCAAAACCCCTTGCCTGGAACCCTGCTAGATAACATATTCTATGGAGCAGAACTCCGTGCCAGTTTTTAGCTCCAAATCAATGGAACAATCTGTTTCTTCAGATTTATCCTCCACTCCAAGCAAAAGATTGACTCTGCAGGCAGTTTAGAATTACCAACAAGTTGTAGCTCCTGGAAACACTTCTTGGGAACTTGCAGGGATACTGACAGGGAAGGAGGTAGAAGAGTTTCCCCCAGACCAGCAGCATTGACTGGAACTGGATTCCATGTCCCTCTGGATAGAACTCAAGCATAGGCCTGGACTAGTAAATAAAATAACACCCTTCCACAGCCTGCCTGTCTTGTTCCACTGCTGATGGCCTCTGCACCAAAGAGAACATTATTAAGTGGGATATGACCAGCCGTGTTATCATGAAGTTAACTTGAGTTGCTGCACCAAGGCCTAACTTCTGCTATGGTCTGGCCCTGTTAACATTGGAGACCAAGTGCAGTAATTTTCATGGGGAAACTTTGTGCTTTACCTCTCATCAGAAGCACGTTCCTTTTTTGAAGGACAATGCTCCCTTTCACTGCATCTTTCACCTTAGAAAGTGAGAACGAATCAGAAAGAAAAATGGAGAAGCAATCATATTGCAGATGCAGGTTCCAAGAAATATCTTACTGATAATGTCTAGGGAGATGTTACAACTTCCTTACATACTCAGGTCTGTTGCTCAGAGAGGAGGGTTTTCAGTTCCTTGTAAGCAGACTGCAGAGATCTTTTGAAAAATATACCTTCAGGTTAGGGTGTATTGCTGAAAACATTTAGCCTGGTGTACCAGAACGGTTGTAGAAAAACACAAGATGGGCTAATCATTAACTTTACTCACCAAGAATATAGGAGAATTTGCCCTGGAGTTGGTGATTCTCTGCCCTCACTCATTGGCCTAATTTGTGTCACCACGCAGAGTTGCTCTGGTGGTGAAATGTTCTTCATTCACACGGTACCTTCCTTCTAAAGACTATAGGTGTTTCATTAAATTGCACTGTGCTCAAATCAAACACTCCTCTTTGGTTAACAGCTGGTTTTATCCCACACAGCAGATACTGAGCAATGAGCCAGACAGCAGTAAACAAGCAGCACATGCAGACAGAATTAAGACTCTAGGCTCTTGAGTTGTGATTCTCTTTGCAATATCCCCAACTTCTCTTGATATTCATAACCCATGCTCCCTATTAATAATCATTTAAAAAATAACACAGACTCCAAAACACCACCACGGAGATTTCCTTCAAACCTTCTAAGCATCACTGATGTTTAGAAGACTTTTGCATTTCTCCCTGCCAAGAAGACTCTTTGTTGCACTTTGATATGAAAAAAAAAAGCTTTACAAATTCTAGTTTTTTTAAAGCTATATTATAACCTTGAACATAACATTAGCAAGCCCTCAGTGCTTTTTATTAATGTCCCCTTACTCCCCACACTGAGAAATATCGCAGTGAACTAGATGGCTCTGTTATTAGCTTGTTAACATAAAAGTAACCAGGAAAAAGTCTAAAAATAATTATGTTAGACTAAATAGGGGAAACATCAAAGTAATGTATTGACACGAGTTAAACAACTTATTAGTTGGGGGGGTGGGGTGGGGAGGGAGGCAGTGGTTGACAAGGATCAGCTCTTCCCCAAAATGGCAGGTGTCTTAATGGTGAATGTCCATGGTCAGTTTACCCCTCTGCTTCTGAAATCATTATTTTATTTCCCTTTTTCTAGGTTTCTGAAGCATATTGCTCTGACAGATAGAGCAGTCGGAACTGGTTATGCCTCAGCTTTAGAGCTATTGTAAGGGTGTCGGTGTTTTGACAGCTAAAGCCAGCTGGCGTGAATTCTCAGTGCAGAGCCCAGGGCTTTGGCATCTTGATCAAACCTTTCAACATTTCTCCATGTTTCAAAGCATCTTCTAAATCCCAGGAAAGCAGCACGACATAAAATTAAACACGGAATGTTCGTAGACACATAAACACTTCCAAATAGAATATATAAGGAAAAACTGAAATTAGAACTTGATTTCAGTTTTAACCTGCTTGATCTCAGCCTTATGTAAGCCTTACAGCCCCAAGTACAGCCCTCTTTATGACTCGAGGTATGTACAAGTACAGCCGGGGTTCCCATTGACAAGAGCAACTAAATCCTTAACCACAAATCGGTGGAATTTTTTTTCACACTCTTCCTTAGGATCTACCAATGTCTCTAGAATTAAATGCTTATTTTATAATGATACCATTTGATTTATTTTTATTTATTGAAAGCTAACTGCCCCATAACATTTTCTGATGAATGACTTGAAACAGATATGTTCATCAAAATTACACAGTATAGGGGCACCTGGGTAGATCAGTGGGTTAAAGCCTTTGCCTTCAGCTCAGGTTATGATGCCAAGGTCCTGGGATCGAGCCGCACATCAGGTTCTCTGTCCAGCAGGAAGCCTGCTTCCCCCTCTCTCTCTGCCTGCCTCTCTGCCTACTTGTGATCTCTGTCTGTCAAATAAATAAATAAATAAAATCTTCTTAAAAATTGCACAGTATACATTCTGCACATTATACATTCATGATAGAATCAAAATTAAAATTTAAAAATGCTTTTCACTTGACCTTCTTGATTGCAATAGTGGTCTCAATGAAAGGGCAGACCTGTTCATGTAAATTAAAGGGCACTGAATGATTTTTAAACTCCTATGCATATTACATAAGAGATGGGATGCATATAAATTACTAATGCACAAGACTAATGCATATACATGAACCAAGACCTGTAGCTGCTTTTTTCAAACTTGCCTTGGATTGATAGTATGATTAGAACTCCACATACCTCTCATGGAAGATGAAAATCAATCTTATTGGTCTCCTTGGATTTGTTTCTTATCATAAAATATAATAGTTGTAATGGAGGAAGGAAAAAGGGGGGATGGTGTTAGAGGCTAATGATGGATTAAATAGTCATAGCTAATGCTGCAAGTCATTAAGCTAAACATATTGTGGCTATGGAGACCAGTACTTTTAAACTATACAACTAGACCAGAATAAATTTTCAAATAGGTTTCTAAGTAAAATGGTTCAATTATTTATTTTTACAAAGAGAGGTAAAGTCAGAGAACAAATGCAGCAGGCTCTATTTTCATGAATTTGATGGTAATTTTGCTAGGCTGCTTACCTACAGGAACTGCACACGGATAACTTAGTGCATGTGAAAGTGAAACACAGTACTGGAGGGCTGAGCACTCATTAAATGACTGTATTCTGTCTTGAAAACTTGATTTGGTTTAAGATGCTTTACACTCGTGAGTTTCTATCATCACAGCCCGAACGCAAATTAAATTTTTGAAAAACACTATGGTCTCCTTTTGCAACTTGGAGAATTCTCTTTATTTCCTTCATTCAGACATGCACCCATTTGCTTATCGGGCTTCCACTTGACATGTTCCCCAAGGCAGGCTACCCAATTTGGCCCAGTCTATTCACATGGGTCTTAGAGAGGAAAATCTGCCAGCCCACAAATGTCCTTCCTACAGAAAACCTCTATTGACTTCTACCCAGCAACCATGTAGATAAACAACTCCTTATATTGATTGTGTAAGTTATGGTAAGGCTACATTAGCATTTATTTCTCTGGACAGTAATTTAGACAGTAATTTCTTTTAAGCTAGTGATTACCTGGTAAAGTTGCATCAATCTGAAAAGTATATTTGTAGGACAGCTTCAGAAAATCTGGTAAGAGTGCCCCTTTGCACAGCGAGCATTTCTCACAGCCTCAGGCTCATGAATGGCTATCTGAGGTTTTGAAACACGGAGACAGATGCAAAGAACATCCCAAGAGTCAGGACTGCATTGACTTGAACTGGTTATCAAGTCAGGTGAATGCACACAGGAGGAGGACCCTATTGAAGATGCTCGAGGTGGGGCTCTTCTGGACCAGACAGATAAATAGATAAGCCTTCGAGCACACACAGTTACTTCAGTGTTCTCCAGATTGAATTTAAGCATAAGGAATCTTAATTATCCTAAGACATTTGGAAATAACTGAGTAACTAAGTTCAACAATTATTTACGGGGAGAATATCTTGGGGACATCATCAGCAGGTTGGTCTAAAAAAAAAAAATCAGAGTCAGATATACTGAATTTGCTTTTAAATGCCAGATTTTGTATAATTTCAAGAAATATTCTCTCTAAAGTAACAATCCAGCAGTTAACTCCAAACAGTAACTCAATCATTCTCCTTAAGATACACAACTTCTCACAGGATTTGAAAGAGCCAAATGGTACTTTTTCTTTGAAGAGAGTTTTCTTTAAAGGGCCATGCTGAACTGCACCTTTTCTACATGGATGTATGCTTACAGATCTCATCATCTTCTATATTTAGAGAGATGAGCTTTCCAAAGGAAGATAGGCAGCCAATGAGGAGGATCCCATCAAAAGAGAGGTGAGTTACTATGGTTACTTTTCAGGAGATTGAGTAACAGTGAACGGCTGCTCCCGGCCAAATGGACCCTTTCCAGAGCAGGACCTAAAAAGATTGTTGCTCCCCATACGTGTTGATTCAATTAGTCCAGACTACACGATGTCATCTGAGCCTTAACCACAGGCTTTCCATGCGTGCTTACTGCTTCCAGCTCTCCTAGCCACACACAGGCAGCGAAGTCAAAGGAAAAACACGGAGGGCTGAAAACTTCCAAACACACACCTAGTAACGACGGGCAGGGGAATCCTCGGGAACCAATGTCATGATTTTTAAAAAATGATATCAGGTTATTCGGGACCACCATCTGGCCGTTTTTCAATCACTGAGGGCGCAGTAGGATCCCAGAACAGTCCCTATCCTCACCCTCAACGAAACGGGTCTGTTCTGAGCCTCGGGGGAGGGCACATTGCTGGAGGAGTCCAGACGTACCTTGCGAGCTGGGTCCACTGACCGGGAGATCGGCGCATGCACCTGTTTCGTAGAGGCGCGGGGCTCGGTGCTCCCTCCCGCTTTTGCGGAGCTGTCACTCTTCAGAGGGGCGCTGACAGCGGCGGCGGTGGTGGCAGCGCGACGGCGACAGCGGCAGCAGCGACAACTGCAGCTCGGCGGGCAACCCTGGCTCCTGCAGGTCCGTCCCTCCAGGCTCTGAAGTGCCTCTCGCTCCGGGTTCGGAACGCGAGGCGGGCGCGCAGCTGCTCTCCGCTCGCATTGGACCAGAGGGAGCAGATGTTACCCGGTTGCTAGGAGCGTTGCTAGGAGGCAATGACGCCCCTCCACAGCTCGGGAGCAACTTTCCTGCAGGTCGGGTGCGCCGGCGGGGGCTGCTGGGAGCTAGGTTTGAGAACTGGAACGAGGAGGGGCAACAAAGAGCCCCAAACAGGAAAGTCCTTTCCTCGCCTAAGTTAGGTCCGGAGAGCTGGGGAGCTGCGGGTGGGTGAGGGGCGCAGCTCGGTGCGCGGGCCTTCGGGCCCTGCTCCCGTGGACCTGGGCGGGTGATGGGGGCCGCTCCCAACCAAGTCAGGGTCACTCGCTGCAGGCCGGCCGTAGCGGGGTGTGCCCTGGGATGATAGGGTTTAGGCATGGGAGTGGGACGGCACTTGGAGCGGCTGAGGAAGCAGCAGAATCTGATCAGTGCGTTTTCAACACTGAGATCCACTGGGATGCTCTGTGCCTTGGGGCAGGACCCTAGCAACGGGAGAGAGGGAGGAGTGTGTGTGTGACCTGGGATGAGGCTTGTGGGATGAAGACTACAGGAACTTTTGTCTTCTGGGACTCTCCTCCCCAGCGTGTTCCTGTTTGCGTCTTCAGGTTTGCACAGCTGATAGATTTTGAAGAGGGACGAACTAATCGATGAAAATCAGACCAGAGTCTCATCCCTTCACTGGCTATCGCTGCCAGTACAGTGCCAAAGATTTCAGAAAATTGACCCTATGGGCCCAGATACTCCCTTATGGTGTGGGAAGTCTTTAATTTGATCCAATGGCCAATTAAAATTTCAGGTTAATATGTAAGCTTCTTTAAACTAAGATATACAAAACAGAAAGTACTTTTTTTTTTTTTTAAGGATTTTATTTATTTATTTGACAGAAATCACAAGTAGGCGGGGGGCGGGGGGCAGGCCCCCTGCTGAGCAGAGAGCCCAATGCGGGGCTCAATCCCAGGACCCTGGGACCATGACCTGAGCCAAAGGCAGAGGCTTTAACCCACTGAGCCACCCAGGTGCCCCACCAGAAAGTACTTTTTACAAAGAAGGTCATTCTCACAAACTGGAGAAAGTATGCCTGTTTTGATTACACTTGAGTATAAATTCACCCAAAGGATTGATTGGATTTTTTCTGATATCTCACTCAAGGCATGTTTGGTGTTTGTTTTTTGTTGTTTGTTTGTTTGTTTGTTATCATTGCCTTTTGCTGTTCGTGTTCAATGGGTTGTCATTCTTGGAGGGGTGGGATGATGAGAAGATCAAAGTGCTCCCGGTAGCCAGTGAGCCAGATTAGAGCAAGATAAAACGACAAACCTGGCAGAAGAGGCTTGTCCAAGCCAGAGAGGGAATCCCTCAGAGAGGGAATCTCATTGAAGACGGATATACACCACTTCCCTTGTTCCCTATGGGGTCAGACCAGGGCCTGGAAGGAAGAGAGTACCACTGGGAATCAATTAAAAAGAACAGTTGCTGTCTTTGGAGCCAGGCCAGGGCTGCCGTGCAATGTCATGTTGACTCCTGCAAAGGCAGACATTTTGCAGGGCGGAAGGGGCCACACAAAATAGCCCTACAAAGGCCATTGGCCGCCGCTCCCTCAGGCACCCAGTACCAGCTTAACACCTCTGACCAAACTTGGAGTTAACAATTTGTTAGCCTGAAGATATAAAAAGCTGATAACCTCTGCTAATAATGAATTTGATTATAGGAATCTTTTAGCAATGAAGATCAAACCATCCTAGGTTCACTTGAAATATCTTATGCTTTTATTTGTCAGTTATACCTCAAGGGTAGTCCAGTCATGTAGCTTTTCTTTTCCTTGAGGATGGGGAAGGTTCTCACTTGCCTCAGGTATTTTGTTCAGGTTCTTTCTTCTTCCTTATGGTGCCTCCCTTTTACCTGGTTTACTCCTGCTCAGCTTTCATGTCACAGCTTAAATACCACTTCCTCATAGTAGCTTTCCTTCACAGCGTCTCACTGGCTAGATTAGCCTTCTAGTTACATTCCCAAATCATCCTACTGGTCCCATTTCACAATAGTCATCACACCAGCTTTCCAGCTAGTTCTACCTTGTTAACACTGTGTTTCTAGCATGGAGTGCACAGGGCCTGGAACATAAATGGGATCATGGGCACTTGTGAATGGATGGAGTCACCCTGCCTGGCTCAGGGTCCCTTGTTTCTACTTGAGCTATATAGCTCTTAAGTTATTGAACTTACACCAGCCATGAGGGCAGCCCACTGGTTGCTGTCCTTATTTTAAGTAGAGGGGAAAATCTTGTTACATAGAAAATTGTTTTCTGTCCTTAAGAAGACATTATATTGATAGAGCAACTACTTTTTCTTCCTGAGGCATCTTATAAATGTCTCTACCTGGATTTTGCAGGCATTGAGAAATTACCGCAAAGTTCTTTATGTATTTTCCTAATTGTATTCTCTCTGTGTCCTCCAAAGTAAGTGTGATCCTCTGAACTGATTTGTTTCATCTTTCCTTAAAATACTCTTACCTGAGGTAAAAAAGTAGCCTCTATCATCACATGCTCTAGCTCTATGGAGCAAAAAGTTAAAGGTAAAAAAATAAAAAACAAACAAAAATACACCAAAAAATAACCTCTTAGGAGAGCAGCTAGCTAACCTGACCAATATGGACAGTATAGTTAATCAGAAGAGACCAGGAAACCTCCTTCTCTGTTTTCAGTATAACTCACCAAATAAATGTCAAATCCCCTCTTC
The DNA here is from genome assembly GCF_030435805.1 of Mustela lutreola. Classification (NCBI taxonomy): domain Eukaryota; kingdom Metazoa; phylum Chordata; class Mammalia; order Carnivora; family Mustelidae; genus Mustela; species Mustela lutreola. Next base: position 115,346,352 of record NC_081296.1, on the reverse strand, counting down.
ATTGGGGACTACCTCAAGGAAAAGTAATAGATGCTGGAAGACATGATGGAACAGTCAGGGTAATCTCAAGATCACAGAATGGCTTGGTGGCAAAGCCAGAACTAGAGCACAGGTATGAGTTTAATCTTTACTGGACTATTTATGTCTGCAGTTACTATTTTATAAATTCTTCAATTCTCCTGGCAAGTGATCAGAGCACATCTTCCACTAAATATTTTGGATTTTAAAATTAAATATTTAAATACCATATGGTCTAGCTTAGAATCCATCTGAATTGTAATCTTCTCACCTCAAGACAACCCTTGAATCTTGTCCCTCCTTGAGACGACCACAGATGTAATGCTAACGGTCTCCTGCTCCTTATCTGTTTGCTAAAAAGAATGAGGTGTTCCATTATGTAGCAGAATGCACATTAAAATTCATCAGAGCTCCAAACTGTCACCCAAAGTTCCTCTTGAGTCATGTCTCTGAATCTCCCCAGAGAACCCTAGAGAAACTATAAAGAAACTATGGAGTTTACAAGACATATACTGTGATTTGATTCATTGATAAAATGTCACTCAAGATATTTTCTAAAATATTACAAGGGACTTTAAGAACCATCGTCATGGATGACCATCTGAGTTATATTAACATTTAAAGATGGGTAAATCTCTGTTGAAGGAATGTCAGAAATAACAATCATTTGTCAAGTTTTTAGTTCTGCAGATGATTTACTTTAAAACTCTATTCCCTCTGCAATATTCTGCTCACAATTTCATATGACTTGCTTTGGTGCTTTTTTTTAAGAATTTAGTTTTGTTTTGTTTTTTAATTTATTTATTTGACAAAGAGAGAGAGAGAGATCACAAATAGGCAGACAGGCAGGCAGAGAAGCAGGCTCCCTGCTGAACAGAGGGGCTCAATCCCAGGACCCTGGGATCATGACCTGAGCCAAAGGCAGAGGCTTTAACCCACTGAGCCACCCAGGTGCCTCTTGCTTTGGTGTTTTTAACAGGTTACATATGTATGTTGTGCACATACCCATGTAGAAATGCTCCTCCATACTCAGGGCTGTGAGCTCAAGCTCTACCCTGTGGCTCTGGAAGTGTCAGTTCAAGCGATCTCTATTTGCAAAACTGCCCTTGAACAGTGTCAAAATGCTCTAGGTGACTAGTGTGCACAACTAAAATCCTCAGCCAGCCCACAGTGCTCCAGAGCCACCATGGATTAGGAAGAGCTGAACAACAAATGAGCTGATGGTTAGCAGGTTTTCCTTAGATAATTGCCACTCCTACAACATTTGACATAAGACAGTTTTTTAAAAAGGAAAAAAAAAATGTGTGCTCATGTGTAGGAGTTTCCCACCAAAAGGATTCATTTCGCTGTACATACAGATAAACTACAATCCCCAGCCTTCCTAACCATAGGTGGACCCATGTGACTCATTCTGACCAAAGGAGTTTAGACAGATGTGGTGATCACTGCCTCGAACATGGGTCCCTTAATTGTACCTTTGATTCCCCTGCTTTTTCTCCCTCCTCCATTTGCCTGGCCATCTACTCCTTCAGAGGCCCCAAGGACTCTGGGATGACCCTCATCTCAGTCCCTGAGATGCTGCTAAGAGAGAAAGCTGCATGGGCACGAAAATGTCTTGGTGAGAAATAAACTGGTCTTACACAGACTCACTAACACTAAGAGTTGTTTATTATAACAAGTAGCATTAATTATGTCAACTAATATAACATGCAAGGATGATAAAAAGATTTTCCCGGAAACATCTAGACACTTGTTTGTTTGGGGGATGTCAATGATGTGTTTACTGCAGTGGAGGTCTGACCATGACAGCCCTGCGCTTGTATTCTAGCTCGCTGCCTCAGAGCCTTGGAAACCTGTTCCAACTGGATATACACAGACGGCCAGGACTCCAGACAAAAGTCTCTCTGATGAACAAATACTGACCCCTTTGTAAGGAATACCTACATTTTTGTCTTCTCAGAATCCTCTTCAGATGCCATTTAATTATTTCAGGTGATCTTTATGTATATGTAACTCCTTACTTACCCAATATTCCACACTTTAACATTTGAGTTGAAACATGTTGATTCATGCATGGGTTCAACATAAAGGCCTTGAGCATCCTAAAACCAAAGTAAATTATAGGAGTCATAAATGTAACACTCATCACCCTAATATACATATCTGCAGTTGGCATGGTTTTGGAGTTAATGGTTTCTGTATATACTAAAAGAAGCAATATCATTCAGACCCATAAAATTTGCATGTTGATGCTGCAAAACTGTATCTTTTTTTAGCATAAAAAAATTTCACACGTATACATATAAGCCATCTGCTTAAACTTTATTGATAAAACCAGTAGCAGCAGTTTTACAAAATTAGAATGATTTTCAGATTTGAACTATCATTGAGTTCAGTTGCAGCAGACATTTTGTACAAACTGGGGCTAATACTTCTATGTTTCTGCTTTAAACAAAAAGCAATTCGAATTTATCCTCATGCATTTAAATATCTAATACAGAAATAGTTTTTAGGCTGCATAAAATATGCTTCCAACACCACTGTTAAGACAGAACATCTGCTTTAAGCATTATTTGTACAAGAAAAACAGTAATTCTTCTAGTCACAAACCTATTCTTTTATTACAGGTAAACAATTTTATATTTTCTAACATATTTTCAAGGGTGTTTCTATCCCAAGAGTATGGACATTAGTAAATATATCCCTGGCTTGCCCAGTTAGAGCACAAGACATAACAATACAGTACATTACAACCACTGTTATGAAATCATGAACATTACAAAAGGTAGAAAAGTACTCTAGTTTTTAAGTTTAACAATTAAAAAATTTCCAAACCTCTTCCTATGCACTAATTATTCATCAATAGAAGTAATTTTAGAAATGGGTGGGTCATTACATTCTATAGCTGTTTGTTTTGGTGACAGCTGGAGATACATTCATGCCTCTTAAATAGAAGACACTGTAAGTCAATAAGTCATACAGTGAGGAACACAGGGACACCTACATGGAATGTTCTGAAGATTTCAGGAGTTTCTAATAGGAGAGTTCGACTGTTTGGAGGAGAAAATACTTCTCGTTTCTCTCTTGAAATTCTGGACCACCCAGGGATTTCTTCTCTGCTAGAAAACTTTGGAGGAGAAAATATGACAGCAGCCAGATCTAGAATTGCCCGTTAAGTAATGGGACCGGTTTGGGACAGCTCCTATCTTACAACTAACAAGTCTGCCCTGGAAGAATGAATTTGCCCATGGAAGCCTCCTTCTGCCTTCTAAATCTAAAGGAAGACCAGATTTTAAGCCACATTATGCTAAATTGTCCCCACAAGTGAAAACCATAAAACTATTGACCGCCATTCACAACCACTGAAAACTCAGGACAGTTGATTCCAGTTAACTCATTAAAGGAAACACGAGATAGAAAAGGCACATGCTAACAATATTAATACATCTCCAGCATCCAGCTGTGAGTTGAACAGACGTACAAACTTCACTCCCTGCTGAGAACAGTGTGCTCCATGTAGGGTAAAATCTCCCCAAAATAGCTACGTATGTTCAAAATGAATGAATCATTCACATTTACTTTTTTTTTTTATGCAAGTTCTTCAAGGACACCCATCAAAAGTTGAGATTTAAAGGAAAACCAATAAAATATTTTAAAACAACAGAGCTGCACACAGTATGCATATGGTGAAACATAAATGTGTGAATGTGAACAACTGTTTCGGATGCCATATGAAGACCAAAAAAAATCGAGAGTCAGATTTATCTCGCACTGTGAACACCAAATATTGCTATGAAATCTTGGATGTACCTTGAAAATGTTTTTTTTAAATCCTTACATTTTTTTTTTCCTGGGAGATGATAAATGGTATTTAGGAAGAAAATGATTATGTGGGTGAGGAAAGTCACTTCAGAGGGGAAAGCTGGAGAAGTCTAATTCTCCAAGAGAAATATAATAGACTGAAGGACCTTTTTTAGTGGGGGAAGCGTCTTTCCAAATACTGTATTCAAATTCTATCTTGTGAAAACAAATGCTATCCAACTTAATGCTTTCCCTGCACTCAAAGTTAAATTGTTCTTTTTTTTTAAAAAAAAGATTTTATTTATTTATTTGAGAGAGAGACAGTGAGAGAGAACATGAGCGAGGAGAAGGTCAGAGAGAGAAGCAGACTCCCCGTGGAGCTGGGAGACCGATGCGGGACTCGATCCCGGGACTCCGGGATCATGACCTGAGCCGAAGGCAGTCATCCAACCAACTGAGCCACCCAGGCGTCCCAAAGTTAAATTGTTCTAAAGAAGAAAGGTCCGCATTCAACTCAAAGATTGGCAAGCCTGCCAAAAAGATGGATTTGCAATTTGTTCTGTGGTCCGCATGTCTGAACAGAAGAATCCGAACCTAATACTTTATTCCTAGCTTCTCAGAGACTGAATGGCTAAAGACTATTCTGACTGTAACTTTTAGTCAAATAACTGACATTCTACGAATATAGCTAGCTCGATGATTGGCAGAGATCTAAAAGTGTCAATTACTTTGATATATTGACATAAAGAGCTGATTTAACCTTAAAATAAAAATAAGAAACTATCTCATGGGCTTCAAAAACTCTCAGTTCTGCAAAGGGTGTTTCCATCTATTGCATGGTCATACCTGTAGTCCTTGTCCATAGTGGGAACTCTGAGTGTTTGTGGTATTAATGAAGGAATGAATGAATCTCATTCTTATCACAACGTGGTGAAAACAAGTAAAATGAGTATTACTATTCCCAGCTGACAAATGCAAAATTGAAGGCTTAGAGAACTTGTGACTTGACATTCACTTTAGAGCTCATTAAGGGAAGACTTGGTATAGAACATAGGCTCATTAATTTTAATCTAATCTGATACTCTTTCCGCAACCACACTTTCCGCTCCACAGCAACACCCGGTCCCACAGGTTGCCGCAGCTACAAAGCAAAGGGCAGTCAGGGCACGTGAAAATGTCAGAATGTTTCCTAGATATTGATCCTTAGTCGGGTCTTCCCATTCACCCAGTGGGATTATCAGTGTTATCATTCTGACATTCACCACTCATTCATTCAGCCTCCCCATTCGCATGGGTCATCCTGTTCCTAATGTGGAGCTCCTCTGTGCTCCAGATGCTTCCAGACCACTTGCTGCCCATTTGCAAAACTGACTACGACAGGACACAGTCATGGAGCTTCCCTTCTCTTGGCAGCAGTGGTCAATGTAAAGTCATATACACTAGTAACAGAAGGTGCTTTTCTGCCATGAATCAGTAATAACGTAATTAGCACTTTTTATCAATGTGTATTTAAATCAGTGCTCGACAACAGAGAACACCACGGAGTTGCTAAATTTGGGGATCCTATCCTCATTGCCTTCAGAACCTTCTCTGCTTAGATTCCAATTGTGAAATTACGTCATGTTTTCCACAAATCTTCTCCTCACAGGTGAAACAAGCCCAATACCACGGAGGTGAAATTCAAGTCGGATTGGAAGTCGCTACGTGTCAGTTGATGTCTCGTATGGATTAACCCATCTGGTTTCCTCGAGAACATGCACGTTAACAAAATGAACAATAGCAATGAGAACTAAAAATACAAGTAAATAATGAACAGACCAGTACTTCCAGACAATGGGATATTATTATTCAGTGCTAAAAAAGAAATGAACTGTGAAGCCATGAAAAGATGGAAAAGAAAGTTAAATGCATATTACTACATGAAACCAGCCAATCTGAAAAGACTACATACTGTATGATTCCAACCATAGGACATTCTGGAAAAAGCAAAGCTACGGAGACAATAAAACAATCACTGGTTGCCAGAGGAGGGATGAATAGGCAGAATACAGGAAAATTTTAAGGTAGTGAAACCCCAGGAGTGAACCCTAATGTAAAACATGGAATTTGGGTGGCAATGATGTGCTGGGGTAAGTCCGTCACAGTAACAAGTGTACCCACTCTGGTGGGGTGTGCCGTAGTGGGGGAGGCTGTGCAAGGATGGGGGCAGGGTGTGCACAGGTACTCTGGTTTCCACTCAAATTCGCTCTCAACCTAAAATTGCTCAAAAAAGGTCTATTAATTTTTTTTTAAAGCAAGTAGATCACAAAGACCGTTATGCCTTTTTCCATGAAAATAGAGGTCAGATCTTATTTCAAAATACTATTACAGAAATGTCTTTGTGACCGTCAAGTATACAAACACTAACTTCTTATTCACGAACTTAAAATCTGCCTTAAAATTAAATTTTTAATCCTGGAAAACATTTTGTTTTTCATGACAACGAACTTTGAGCTACACCTGGGTTAGTATGGTGGCATAATAAAAGACCACAATACAATTTGGTAGTGGTGTGAATTAATGAAGATTATCATGGCCCCTGGGGAAATGGCAAAATTAGTAAGATTTGCTCAAGGTGTCATCTATAAGGAACTTGATAAACTCTTTTAAGAGAGAGTGGTGGCCCCAGAATGTGAACATAGTATACAGAATAGCTTGCATGGAAATATCATTCTTTTAGTGTACATCTTCCTCATCAATCAGAGTTTTCAGTGGCAGCCTTTTACTATCTTTTCCCGCAAATCAAGGTCTTCATCAAATAAGAGCTGTTACCTTTTTTATTATGGACCATCAACTGGGCAAAACAAAAAGACTTTCACCAGTAAGAATTTTTAGGCCATCAGAGATTCTGACCTGGAATCATGGGTTGAGACATATTTAGGTGATTTTTTAAAATTTTTTAAATTTTTTTTTATAAATATATAATGTATTTTTATCCCCAGGGGTACAGATCTATGAATCGCCAGGTTTACACTTCACAGCACTCACGATAGCACATACCCTCCTCATATTTAGGTGATATTTAAGATAAGTTTCTATGAAGTTAAAAATTATAAACAGTAAATCCATTGGAAAAACTCCTACTTTTCTTCTATTATAAAATTGAAAGTAAGAGTTAGATTGATTGAGGCTGGTTCAACTGACAAGGAAGGGACACTCCCAACATTGACCTTTACCCATTTTATAGGGTTGTCTCAATATATATTTAATATATAATATCTAAGACAAATGTTAATCAAAAGAAACAGATCGCTAAGCAGGGATCCTTTGTTTCACACCCTTACTCCTTTACCTGGCAGCTGCTGTTTCCAGTTCACTCTTTCAAAGACTAAAAGGTAGCAATGCCTTTCAGCTATTAAAACATGGAGCTTATAGGAACTGTATCACATTAGTTTGTATACACCTAGCATTCCAGGCTCTGACCCACTTACTGCTTTATTAAAGTTATTCAGTGTTCAATTATAAAAGTGAAAAATAGTAAACATCCAACCTCTATTTCAAGCTATAACTCTTTTTGTTAGTGGAATGGAATGCTGTATTTCTTCCCTCCGATGTAAAACATATCCATTTATTTTGAAGGAAAGCATAGACTGATAAACAGTACATTTATTTCTTAACCAGAAGCAGAGTAATAACTTCCACTTTCCTTAAATCCTTTCCCTTTCAACAGGGAGTAAAGAAGTCATTACAGAAATACATTTGACAAAAATTAAAGGGCCATAAAAGATCTTACTGTTTATCTAGCTTTAAAAAAATGGAATATTTAGAAATAAAAGCAATTGTTGAACTCAAACTGTTCTACTCCTCTACCATTCTCCAGTCCCTAGTCCAGAGCCTGAGATAAATATACTCAATATCTTTTGAAGGAATACATTTTGTATAAAAATTTAAAAAATAGTAAATAGATATTTTGAGGGGAAAATGAAGTAGATGAAATAATACATAAATATGGCAGTACCAGTGGGCAGGCAGCCTTTTCCCATTCTCAAAGAAGAGTTGGTAGGTAGCATAGTTGCTCAAACGCTTGAAGTAAAAACTCCCATGGAGACAGCTTAAGGCAGCATCAGTGACCAAGGGAGAGCAGGTAGCAACATTTGGGGGTAGTTTATTCTAGGACATGTCCACAGGCTTCCATGACTGCCTCTGAGGTTGTTCTAGAAAGCCTCAAGCTGTTTTACAGGTTCCACAGTGGCTATAAATACAGCAGATTATTGTCTGTGTCTAGGATACTGCTTTGAGACCCAGGGGAAACAAAAACACCACAGGAGAGGAAACTCACCCAGAGCCTGCAGGCATCCCCAAAGTCACCTAAACAAAGCCCAAATGGGAACTCCCCAGACAAGTCTTATATGATGCAGAGAAAGATCAGTGTCGAATCAGTGTCCAAAGGGCAAGAGGACAGGCCTAGAGTGTTGTTATTGTTGATTCTGTTTGCAGGTCATATACAAAATATTAGACTTAGAAGGAACTTTAAAAAGACTATCTTTCTGGGTGCCCTCCTTTTCTCCTTTAGACAGAACCCACACTCCACACAGAGGCTTCTATCTTAAAAGCTTTCCCAAGATGCTTCTGTGCTCCCCCTGGACGAGTCCCCCTCCAGCATGACTATCGCCCACTCTAGGTCCCAGCTTCTTAGACACTCTCTCCAATGCATTCAGCCAATACATCTCGCCTCCTTCCAACAATAACCCATAACAAGGAACTCTGCTTCTTACAGCACATGATCGGATCAACTGAACAACTGTTGATAAACATTGTTTTTATCACGATGACTAATTGCTTCAACTGCTTCAATGTGTAATCACACCACTCCAAAAAGTTGAAAAAAAAAAAAAGATTTTAAGTCCTGTACTATCCCAAATATCCTGGTGCTACACCCAAATAAATCAAATGAATACATCTTGAATTAATGCAAAACAACCTTCATATCCTCCTTCTTATATTTAAGTTAAACTCTTGTGACTTGATTTGGATGGAAGCTCTGAATCTGTCCACGTGACCGAGAAGAGAAGGAATCATACCCCAATAAGAGTTCTTCATTTTCTGGGTTACTGTTCCTAGAAATCACTCTACAGCTTTGAACTCCCATCCATCCCCTGTAACTTCCCTACATGCTGAATTATTCCAAGAAATAAAACAAAAACAAAAAAACAAAACCCTAAGCGAAGTGATTCTTCTCCAGTTTCTCCATTTCTCCTTAATTAGAAATCCCAGAACCTGAGTAAGCACTGTGGCAATCTGGCAATATTGGGAAGGTAGGCTCATACTTCCCCATCCCAGAATCACATTCAGTTTAAAAGAGCAAGTAGTGCATGACTGGTTCTTGGCACTTGGTTACCCTTAAACTTGAGGTGGTTTGTTCCCAACCATTTCTACAGATCAAATGTCCACAAAAGTTTTTCTAAATTCTCAGGAAACTCTCCCTTTTACTCATGATCTGAACACTTGAGAGCAACTCAACATGCTTTCTATTACATCAACAATTCACCCTTTAAAACCCTTTCAAAAAGGAGTTAGTATGAATTCTAATAGAATTCCTTTCATTGTGATCTCCTAAGGGAAACGCTGATTAGTAATTGGTCCTGAAAAGAACTTTCCAATTAAACAGTTAGATGAGTTTTGATAGCTGCATTAGATCAGCTTTGAAAATCTGCCTATGAAGATATAATATGGATATATAAGCATAGGCTAAAAAATTGTCCATCTTTAAATGAATATCAGCAAATTGCCACACCATTTTTTTTTCTTTTTCATATCAAAGTTGAAATAGGTACTCAAGCTGTCACCTTACCAACTCTTTGGATGGGTATATGGTGCTCTGCCCATACTGAATTGTAGAGAAGAGCTGGAGTTGAAAAGTGCTTTGTGTCTGATTTAGCAAGACGTGTACACAAGCACCAAGGCTTTCCATCCCCTCTAGAGTAAGGGGGTGAAAGATGAAGATTTGGTTATTGTATATCATTTGGGTTTTATTAAGACTCAATATACCAGGCTCATCTCTTTTTAGGTTATCCCATAAACCTTCTTTTTCTTTAAAAATTCAGACCAGCTTTATGAATCTACCCTTTTCATAGTATCTAAGAATTGTTTATAGTCTCTCTCTAATGTTACTCTTATTTCCACGAGGCAGAGAAACAAATTTAAAGGCTTTATTCTTGATTGAGTATGGTGGAGGGGGGATTGAATGCTTATTATAGGTCAGGCTCAATGCTGTCATTGTCCTTTAAAAACTTGATGAGGTAGGTATAACTTCCATTTTCCAGTTGAAGTGTCAGGGACACAGACTGGGTAAATAATTTTCTTAAAGGCCACACAGCTAGTGAAGTTCCATCCAAACCCAGGGGAGACTGTAGCCTTTGCTAACTTCAACAAACTAGATGGGTCTCACTTCCCTCATCGGTAAGGATTTTCCAGAATTCTACAAGTTGTGAAAAAATAATAGCTAGTTAACCTGAAATGTGTTTTGGTTTGTTATTTCACTCTTCCTGAATATATGCCAGTGGAGGCTGAAGGGATCTGGCAATATTTATTTATTCTTGAACTCTTCTATACACATGCTATATGATTTTTTGTTTGTTTGTTTTAATAGTTCTGCCTAGCTTTCCTTTTTGGAACAAATGAATGATTTTTGATATTTTTGTCATTTCAGGATTATCATTTGTTCTTGCTGTGGATCAAATAGAATAGGATGCACTTTGGCCACAGTTCCCTTAATGTAAGAGGAGACACTGCATTGTGTTTTCTGCCCTGTTTATTGTTAAAGCATGTATCTCCATTTGGTTTTATGTCATCTATAAATAATCCTCTTCTATCACTTTCCTGATCTTAACATACTAAGTTCTGTGCTTCAAGAGGATAGTCCGGCTTTCGGGAGCTCCACAGCTCAAAGTCTGTGCTGTGAACCATCAGTTTCCTAAACTCAGTGGCCATCAGAGGAGCACTTTCACATAACCTGATGGTTAGTTTCAACTTAAATGATGCGTTACTTGAAAAGAAAGGCATTTTGGTTCTCAGATAAGACCATCCACTACAACCACAAGATAGAGCACCAAGACTGACCGAGAGGTGCCAACAATTTGTAAAATACTGTGAAAGCCCCTATGCTGCAGAGGCAGAGGGGAGGTTCTCCCTGCAGCATCTCATACCACAGAGGACATCAGCGTTCAAGCTCAGTCCGTCACTATTATTGAAGAAGGAGCAGAGGGCCCAGTGCTGAGAGGGAATGAGGGCACAGTAGCATATTCTGTTTGCCCCCTCGCAGTCACAGTTAGGATTCTTTCTTGAACTTTGTACAGGTGGATGCCAAGCGTAATACATCCGACAGTGGTACAAGTGGTACAGGCAAGACCTCCCTCCACAGCTATGCTACATCAGCAAAAACAGGGTCCCAAACAACTGTGCATCACACAGGGCACCAGTGAAGGAGAGAGGAGCAAGAGCAGATGCCTGGCTGCCTGGTGAATGGCCCATTTACAAATTCAACAATAGTCAGAAGGGAGCAGGGAGCACAAGGGCCACCACGGTGATTGGCGAAACCAGCACTTCTCAATTCAGTGTAAATTAATGCCCTGAAAGAAGACACACTACAAAGCAGATTTCCATAAACCTAGTGCTTCATTCACCCTCTACAATATTATTTAAAAAGCACTATCTTTAGGAAAAATCACGGAAGGAACTACTCATGCAACAAATACTGGCGCTTCTTCCATTTCAAATGTCTCTGTGAGATGTTAATTATTAGCTAGATAAAATAGGCAAAAGGAGCTTTTTTACCGCCGAACCAACTAATTATCTTTCATAACTCTCTTAAAAAGCAAATGTAGATGTAAGAGCTCCAGTGAAAAGAAAAACATGCTGAGTGCATTGTGTCTAGACGTTGCCAAGCAAATAAAGGGAGCTGAAATGTACAAAATCAAAAGATCTTACTAAACCAGAATTTCAAATCAATGTAAAAAAAAAATTCAGCCTCATATTTTAATGTATCTTATCATTAGCATTTTATATTTATACAGTCCGCTTCAGATTGCTGTATATTCAAGATGTACATGCATCCTACGTGGTGAATAGCACCAACATAGTAAAATTATACAAAAATTAAAAATGCTTTTCAGGCATCTCATTCCTTAAAATCTGCACATTCCTGTAACAGTCTCATAAGCAGACTACTGGAAAACAGATCAAACCCACAAGGATAGCTTCACTGTACCAGCAGAAAACCCTAAAAAATGGGTGGATTAAAGCAGCAGAAAATGGAGCATAGGTGATGACTAGGCGCATACGACAAGGGATGTAGCAAAACATAGAGCAGGAAAATACGAGGGGGAAAAAAATCCAGGATGGTCAGTACAATATGTGCAGGTTTTTTTTTCAAATGTAAATTTTAAAGTGAATGCTGCTTTTATGTTACTGCATAAAGGAAAGCATAACAAGGCTGCTCTACTTCCCTTTAAACACAAGCACATAAAGAGGGTAAGGGATGTGAAAAGCCAATTCTTTGTGCTGCTACTTAATCAATTGCACTCAGTTCTACTCAATGACACAGCCACACTGCAAAGACCACTCAGCAGTTAATGGATATAATGTTGGAAAAGCACTTTGAGGTCTTCCAAAGAAAGGTAGGGTAAAAACCCAAAGGAACATGGTTTTTATTACTTATTCCCAATAACTGAGCAGTGTTATAGATGAAACTCCCATGACCCAAAAAGAAATTAAGATATTAATTTATTTTGCTAATTCTGATACTTCCATAGGAAGTCACTTCTTTCAAAATTGGGTACTTGAAATCACAGAAGAATTATCCTGTGCCCTAGTCTCTTCTTGTCAGGATAACCATTACACATTGCACGGTAAGGAATAAATATGTTCTTCAAGTGTTACAGCCTACGTCTACAATCTGTCAAATGCAGAGCTGAGGAGGAGTTCTGTGTTTTTAACTGTATACATCCATCACTAGCTATCACTCTTCCCACAGACAGCAAAAAGTCAACAATGAAACATAAAAGCTAAAAATAAGTGACTGAGCAATTGCTCAGAAGAGCTGCACATTAGGCACAGTGTTAGATGGACACACATTCCTTTCCCATCTTTTTTTTTTTTTTTTTTTCACTGACAATTTCAGGCAATTATTATTAAGGACTCACAGGTAAGCAAAAGAAAAATAAACATGCACGGCACAAATATGAAAAAGTCAGTTGGAGATACAATTTCATGCTTATCACCGTACAAGATCAGTGCTCTGAATGGCACATGCCCAGAGTGCAAGTAGTGACTAATATAGGCTGCTGCAAATGTCATGGAAAATGACAATTATAGGCACTTCAAATGCTCAGAAAAAAAAAGAAAAGAAAAGCAAAAAAGAAAGAACTTGGTGTCATTTCATACAAGCCGAAAATATTTCTTCATTCATAGGTATTATAACATGTTCATTTCTAAGAGTCAGTTAAATCAACATTTATTAAGGACATATTGCATATAATCTACTATGCTCTAGTGATGGAAAATAACTGCATAAAAAAGAATATGGTTTACATGCAAATGTACATTCAAAATATATTTATGAGTATATATCAGTGAATATAGAAAAAGTACAATCTAAAGGAGAACTCTCAATTTAGAAAATCAACAAATCCATGACTTAAGTAGGGGTTTTTTTTTTTGTTTCTTCAAATTCTGTAAGAATTTATTAGGTGAGAAAAATAGCATAAAAACCTTGAAAATTACAAGTTGGAAATCTTACATATTAAAAGGAGACAAGATGTCTTTCAACAGTGTTTTTCAACTCTGTTCTACCTTCAAACATGATTCATCTAATCAAATCTCACAGGAAACCACAATATGTAAGCGAGATAAAGAAAGGTATTTAATGAATACAAATTTGTTTTGTAAGTATAAGTTTATAACATTTATTTTTAAGTAAATAAATGAAGAGTTTTGTTCATAGAAAGAAAAATGCAAAAAGTGGCTTATGGATGCTAGTTATACTCTCTTATGAGCCGTGGTATGAGATTCATTTCCATAGTGGGGAGGTTTGGGCACCATATTAACAAAATTCTGATTCATACACATACCTGGTTACAAATAGTGAGATTCACCAGCTCCCTTGTGATCTCAGGTTACTCTTCAAGCAAACAGAAACAGCAAGAAGCTTCATTCCACAGGTTGAACCCAGACTCAATAATCTATTAATACAAATTAACTCATTATCACTGTTCTCCACTATGGTTAATTTTCCATAAAGTACACTTGACCATGTATATGTTTTTTTTTTTTTTTAATTATAATATCTGAATCCAAATCAAACCTTTGAGAGACCCAAATGATCCTGCCCGGAATGTCCCAGCGTTTAGTAGACTCTAATTGTAAACCTGTCTTTAAAACGCCTACCAGCCTGTGCTGAGTTGGTATCAGTGGTCAAAACACTGGTCGCAACACTGGTCACCGGGGCAGATGTCACATGCAAATCCTGCTGCCAAAACTAGGATTCGAGCAAGGTGTGCCATCTGCATATTTGCTGCCCTTTGGTTTCCTTCATTTCCTCCCAATGGTCTTGTTCCTCTTCTCCGCTACTGTTTTGGCCCAGAGCAATCCAACCGATCATCTCTTTACGCTTCATAGTACGCCTGTTATAAACGGAAATCATCAGTGTGACATCAGAGAGCTGAAAGAGGGCCACCTGGAAAACAAAGGTCTCCTTGTAGACGGGATTGGGCTGACCACGTCGAATGGACGTCTTACAGCGGGACATCTCTTGACCCACAGAATTGAGAAGGAAGAGCTTTCCATATGTATCTATGGAAAAAAAACAAGAGAAATGAGAAAATATTAGAGCTTTCTGTGTTGCTAGTTTCATCACAGTATTTACATGGGATTCAGATTTTTTCCTTTTTAACATACTGGGCAGCATCCTTAGGCCTGGTATTTGCTTTAGGACTAACATATTTTCCAGGAAGTATTAAGGAAAGGGATTTTTACCGTCGATGGTTAATGTTTCATGCAGCCCACTACAGGCACCTTGCTGATGCTCACTAGAAGGTCTACCCGCACAGAGGAGTATACACACGTAAACCTGTGTACGACGGTGTGTTTAGCCAAGCGTGGTTCTTCAGCCACATTTTATTTATGTAAAAAGCAATAAAAACCTTTTGTTCTATGTGTATTTTCCTTTTCACAATCAAAATACTGTTTTATGCCTAAAAAGTACTTCCTCTTCTTACACTCTACATATTCTTTGGACCATATTATTTTTTTAAGATTTTATTTATTTATTTGACAGAGAGACAGAGATCACAAGTAGGCAGAGAGGCAGGCAGAGAGAGAGGGGAAAGCAGGCTCCCTGCTGAGCAGAGAGCCTGATGTGGGGCTCGATCCCAGGACCCTGAGATCATGACCTAAGCCGAAGGCAGAGGCTTAATCCACTGAGCCACCCAGGCGCCCCTTCTTTGAATCATCTTATCCACTAAATGACAAGTACCAAACCTTTATCTCTGACCTGGACTTCTCTTCCAAGCTCAAGATCCAGCTCAACACCACAATTTTCCCCACGGATATCTCCCTGCACTCGTCTCACTCATCATGTCTCCAACTCTTAACGCTTGCGTCTCCAGGGTCCCCCATCTCTGCAAACAGTAGCATCCTCCACTCAGTTTACTTAAATCAGGAGTGAGGAGGACATTTTGACAAGACTGGCTCCTCACCCCTAGTCTGGCCAATCCATCACCAAGGTCTGTTGATTTTATGTCCTAAATAGCTCCCAACTCTACCCACGCCGTTCCATCCCTGAAGGCGCAGAACTCAGTGCGCAGGCAAGCTCCAGTCACCAGCCTCTCTTACCTGACTTAGGACAGGTCTCCTCACCCAGCTCCCATCACCAGGCTACCCAATCCCACAGTCAGAGGGAACTCTGTAAAATGCAAACCTGTTTATGTCTATGTCACTCTCACTAAAAGACAAAGCCTAAACCTTCAATGTTGTCTATTAATCTCAAGGCAAAACCAAAATTTCTTGGTATGGGTGACATACTCTGATCCTTTTACCTCCCAGTTTCACTGGGCACCACTGTCGCCCTTATAAGCTGCATTTCCCCTACACTGACCTCCCTCTGACCCACACTTCTCTTTCCCTTTCACTTCTGCACAGACTGTATGTGCTCTGATACCACAAGTGCTATCCACCTTCCCATGATTTCTATTCATTAGCTAGGTCTGGATTTGGGTTTATCCAGGAATTTTTGCTGACCACTTGCTCCTGTCCTGACCAGCTCTGGGTGCCATCAAAAATCTAGCTTCAGGTTATCCCAGGACTTAGCACCCAGCATTATCATCACCTGTTTGCTCCTCAGCAAGGCTGTCAGTTTGAAAGTGGAATTGCCTTGTTTACAGCTGTACCCCTGGTTCCTGGCCTAGTGTCTAACACATGGTAGACATTCAGTACATATTAAACATTTTGTAATGAATGTACATGACTCTCCAGCAGGCTTGACCTTCTTTTTTCTTTAGGTTTCAGGTTTTCAAACTTCTAAAATGAAGATTAAACCCCTTGGTTTTATCACCCTTGCGCTGGAATGCTAGAAAATGGGACTGGCCTCGTATGTTTAGCAATTTATAGGAAGGAAAAAATGATCCAAATTTTACTAACATAGTCTACTATTTCTGCTGAAATTCCCAAATAGATACTTACAAAGGAAATTATCCCAAAGAAAATTCTATTTTTATTAAAATCACATAATTCATCAATTTTTTAACCCTCTCTTAATGACAGTTTTTAGCACTAACTTACATGTGTCCTATCCTTTAAAAAAAGAAAATCCAAGTGTTAGGGTGTTCCCCAGATTCTATCATTCTGTACATTTTGTTCAATGCTGGCTGAAAGCGGATTAGTGTTTACTGCTCACTTTCCCACCTAACAACCAGTCAAACTTTTAAAAGTGTAAATCCAGATCTCTGTAATTTACTGTTCTCTACAAGAGCATTGTAAGATGGGAAACAAATTACAACCTGCAGTTTTCTTTCTATGTTGATCTTTTTCTATTCCGGCTTGATGTGTTATTTTATTCACTTATCTGCTGAGAAACACAAGGTGTGAAATTACACTTCAGGTGTGAAAACACTTCTCTGTCTCGGAAACAGGCCTCGCCACTCTTCAAACTGCTCTGCTGAGAAAGCTGTCAGCAAACCAACCATGGGGAGGGGGCACGGAATTTGTGTTTCCACAGCTGTACAGCTCCATGATTCCTATGGAAGTCCAATCCAGTCACTGAACTGCTCTGGCAATTCTTCCCTCGGTTATGGCAGAGGACATTGAGTTAATCTTGCAAACAGAGACCTGCTCATTTCCCAAAGTGCGATTTCCATCTTTATCTTGTCACAGATCACTTTCTCATTATGAGAAAGGTCATTTGCGACCAAACCACCCTCACTGAAGCTGAATGATACGTGTATGACAAAAGGGGGAAATAATTATTTGATAAACAATGCAGTCTGAGGACATGTAACCAAAGGAGGGGAAATGTTGTTGATGGTTCCAGCTCAAAGGGAAATTTTCCTCAGGAGTATAAATGTGTTTACTTTTCAGTGTCCAGAGTCAAGACTGTGCCCAGGGAAGTGGACCTGTGAGGAACAGTACAGAGTTTGCTTGGGGTCTTTTGGGGTTCAATGACTTACTCCAGTGAACACCAGGCAGAATGGATGAAGAAACGGTCAAGTAAATATACAACTTCACTGAATTCCGTTTTAAATCTTTGGAATTGATAATACTTGCTACAAAACAATACCAAGCAATATGCTATCTTCTGATGATGGTTCAGAATGTCCCTCAGTAGCTCTAGTAACTCAAAACCATCATCAAGATGTTGAATGGGTCATAATTCCTAGATAGTCCTTGATGACACTCTTCTGACTCAGCTGTGTCAGCTGCTTTCCCAGTCACTGTCTCCTTCTCCATAAAAGAAGATGGCATGTGTACCAGAAAAAAATTATAATAGCACACAATCCTCAATTTATCATGGCATAGAAGTATGTCATTTGAAACTCAGCAGTCATTTTTCCAAGGAAACAGCACAATGCCATAGTGGTTACTTACAGAGGTCATACAAAATACTGCCCATTGCAGCATGATGTACTACCAATAGTATTACAGACGCTGCTTGGGGCGGGAGTGGAGCATCATGATTTTCTGGGCAAGGGAAAGGAATTCAGTCTTTTAACCTCCCTTCCCTTTTAATTTATTAAAAATTACAAGATATTTAGTGCAGTGCATAAACAATGAATTCTGGAACACTGAAAACATTTTTTAAAAATTACAAGAGATTTTAAACATACATAAAGAGAATAGAGACCATTATGACTCCTATCCTAATACCCACCACACAGACTTGTGATATTTAGCATTTATCATATTTAGTATAGACCTTTTGTTTTTTATTTGATTTTTTAGAAAATAAAATATTATAATTGAAGTATCAATGTATCCTTCCTTGATTCTATTTGATTTCTTCTCTCACTAAAGGTAATGACTGGCCTGAATTTGGAGTTCCTCATTTTCATTATAAAAGTAGACATAAATAAAGCTATCCAACGTATACTTAACAGAATTTTGCACACTTAAGAGTGTTTACCATTTTACTGTAGGTATTCCTAAAACTTGTCTTTGTTCATTGAGCATTAAATTTTTTATATCACCTATTTGATAGATACACCTGTGGTTCATTTATTTTAACTGCTATATACTGTTCTAAACCACAATCCACTTGTCCATTCTCTACATTAATGGATATTTATTTATAATAACCAAGAATGGAAAAGATATTACTGAACACTTTCCTATATTTTATACTAAAATATACTTTATACTAAAATATATCAAAATCTGAGAATTTCTCCAGCATATATTCAGGAGTGGATTGCTGGATATTTATAAATTCTACATATAATATCTTTGTTATATTTATTGCTAGTATCTTCTGTTCTTATCCTTTTATTTTACAGTGACTTTTATAGTATAACTGCCTTAAATTCTTGTGGAATCTGATTTATAAATGTTTTCCTTTTCAGTTGGTGCATTAAAACAATAATTTTATTTAAAGGTTTTATTTATTTATTTGAGAGAGAGTGGCCACGTGCACAGGAGCAGGGGAGAGGCAGGAGGAGAGGGAGAAGCTGAGGACCCGCTGAGCAGAGAGCTGGACATAGGGCTCTGGGGCTACATTCCAGGAATCTGACCTGAGCTGAAGGCAGCTGCTTAAATGAGTGAGCCACCCAGGCATTGGGCTCTCTGCTCGGTAGGGAGCCTGCTTCCCCTCTCTCCCTGCCTGCCTCTCTGCCTACTTGTGATCCCTGTCTGTCAAATAAATAAATAAAATAAATAAAATCTTTTAAAAAAATAAGAAAAAGTGTATTCAGTTTTACTAGTTTCACTTGGGGAGGGGACAGAGAGAGGCAAAAGGTAAGCTTGGGAAAAAACTGGCCAGTGTGCAAGGAAAACAGAAAGAAAAAAAAAGGAATACTGAAATTCAGACCTTTCTGTGGTTGGGAAAGCTAACTGCTTCCAGACCTCCGAACAGTGAGAAATGGACTTTAAAAGAATTTAAACAACAGAAGCCCAACAAACCTCAGGTGAATAAGGGGATAGTGAATCAGGTCAAATGTCACACCAAGGATATAGGTTTCATACCAGATTTGAGTTGACTGGGTCTCGTTACTGAGTTCTAAATAACGGAATCTGAGAAATGAAAATAATCACCTTCAATCATGATTATATTTAAGTACTCCCATCCTAGCCATAAATCCCCTATGCCCTCCCTTCCCCTTCCATGACAACCAAGCAGGTCACATTTTGAATATGATCACATTGTCTCATTAAATGGAAAGAGTCTGTATGCCTTCATCCCAGCAGAGAGGAGTCACTTGACTCACCATAGACAGTGCTGCAAGGGAGAAATAAACCTTTGCTATTTCCAGCTGCCCACAATTGCTGGGCTTCTTTGTTATTGCATTTTAGCCTAACCTATACTAAAGCACCTTTTATTATCCATCTGCTGAGTTCTCTTTATCAATAATGGACAGACAGTGCATTCTCTCAGAGGTTTCTTTTGCACCTGTTGAGATAACCAAAATGGTTTCTCATAAGTCAGTTAATACGGTGAGCTACAGGTGCTGACTTTCCTAAGGTTAAATCCTTACATGCCTGGCCTAACCTCACTTCTTTGGTAATTAGTATTTTTTTTTTCTTATACATTATGGGACTAGGTGGACCAACATAACCTACAGTGTGGGTGGGAGGATATGGGGAGGGGAGACAGGGAGAGATAGGGAGCAAGAGAATAACATTATATATACCTTTCGAACAGCAGTTTTAGTCCTTTTACATTTATTATGATCACTAATATTTATTTATTTATTTTGTTTGGTTTGTGCTTTCTATCCTGCATTCTCTGTGCCTTTAAATATCATTTCCTGGTTTCTATTGATTCACTGAATTTACTTCATTCTAATTTATTACCTCTACTGGTTTGAAAGCTAGATGAAAATTTTTACATGTGCCTTGATTTAATGTCTAAAATTAATCAATACCTCTACTCTCCTCTTAACTAACATAAATTCTTTGATTTCCATCTCCTCTTCTCATCCTTCATGTTATTTTCCTTGTTGTTATACTCCTAATATATCAGTCATTTTTCTTACTGCTGCTGTCCTGTTTCTGACAGTCTCTACATGCTATATTTACTTACCTGTTCACCAGATTTTTTGTTCATTAGTCCTTTCTGAACTTCACTATTTCCTTCTAAATCCAGTTTCTTTCTTCCTGAAATATATCAACTAGTCATTCTTTCAGTGACAAACCCTTTCAAACTTTGTGGAAAACATCTGTATTTTTCCTTCACTCAAACAGACCACTAAAAGTTGAGAGTATTTTCCTCTCGAGACTTCAGTAATACTGTCCCCTTGTCCTCTGGCTTCTGTCATTGTTGTTGAGAAGGCTGTTCTTAGTCTTACTGCCATTCTTCTACAGGTAACTTGGTTTGACAACAACAACAATAACAAAAACAATCACTGACCTACCAAACAGCTTGATTGAGATATAATTCACATACCATGGTAATCGTATTTCCTCCCTTGTTGCTTTTCTGTCTAGATTTTCTGACTAGCTTTAATATTGTTGTGGGAATTAAGTGAGTTAATGGAAGTATAGGATTATCACCTATGCACTCAGTAAACTAGTGCCACCTATAAATCTTTATTTGGACTGGCATAATTCTGAGCACACTGTGGATACTAATAAACTATATTTAGCAGAAAGCTAGATCTGGATTTTGAAAGGTGGTAGCCCCAGATCTGCTCATTTTCATTTAGTCTTTTTTCCCCTGCACTCCGTTTGTACAGCTCACCCCCTGCAACCCACCCGTTCTTCACACTCGACATGAGGCAGCTTGATAAGGTTTTGTTTTGTTTTGTTTTGCTTTGCTTTGCTCTAGTGTCTGCTATTGTGAGTGCCTAACAAGGTTAATATGCTGCTGCTGTAAGTATTATCATTTGGGATGTAATTATCACATGTGGCTAATCATGCACATGCTGAGAGGCCGGGAACTTGTTGTTTTTAACTAGAGGGGACATCTTAATGATAGTTTTTGACAAGAACCATTATATGTGTGTGTATATACACACACACATATACACAATGCAGTGACACACTGTAGAAGGAGACGTAGTGAAAATAAAGATGGAGAAAGAGAATCTCCCAATGGAATAGCTAATATATTTTTTAACTTAGCACTTGTACCGGTAACATTAGTTTGTTAACCTCACTTAATAAGGAGGGAAATGAAATTCAGAGAGGTTAAATCAAATGTCGAGGCCATGCAGTAACTGGGTGGCAGGCAGAACAGAGCTGCTAAATTGTTAGTGAATTGCTTTCCCATGAAGCCAAATTCAAAGGATAATCAAATGTTTCTAATTCTCCATGGAAACTTTTTCAAAAGCATTTGTAAATGCATATTGGGATTTCATATGTCTACGAGATGCTATAAACTGGTTTTTCACCTGGACCATCCACCCTGTAGAGATGTGGAGACTATACCTTGCCATCAGGTTGTAGACTAGCCTATACCACCTTAAAAGCAATTGTGAAAATATTTTTGAACACTGACCACACATACTAAATGAGGTATTACCTTGAAAATGATGGCATGATTCTTGGCACACTGATATGTGCCTGGGGCTAAGATTAGTTCATGTTGTTACTTCATTTACAGGTAATGGGTCAGTTTCAGTAATTTTCAAATAACCTATTTTCTCATCCCTAGGCCACCTATTATTTGAAATAGAAATCCATAACAACCTATAACATGGGCATTTTCCAAAAAGAAAGAAGAAAAAGATATAGACAGACATAAATCTAGATAAAAATCTATCTGTATCTACATCTACGTCTATCCATCCATCCACCTGTGCATCCATCCACTGGATGAACAGAGAAAAGTTTAAAGTTGGAAATCAGAAAGTGCCTAATTACATACTTTCTCTTGGGATGGGTGTGGTTTACAGAGGGTGCTATAGAAGATGCACTCAGGTTCAGTGGCTTGGTACTCTATCCTGTCCAAGGTTGAGTCAGGGAAATAAGTTTGGACCTTGAGATAACCAAAAACAATGTAATTCTAATCACAGAAGCTGAGGTTCATGTTTTATGTTTACTCACCTGATACAGTGGAACTATTCTAGACTAGACTAGGTTTTTTTTTTTTTTTAATTAACATATAATGTATTATTTGTTTCAGTAGACCAGACTAGCTTTTTTGCCTGTCAGGGACCACCTCCGGCCAGGAAAGTCCCCGCCATTACAAGATGGCGCTTGGCTCACTGCCAGCAAAATTTGCTGCAAGTAAACAACGAACTTTCTGGTGAAGCCCGCCTAAAGGAGGACATAGTCATTGGCTGTTTCAAATTTAATCAGCATAGTAACAGGATTCTCATTGGCTCTCCCCATTGCTTGGCCCCTTATTGGTCACCCTGCCGCATATAAGCTAAGAAAGTTGACGAAATAAACAGAATGAAGCATTAACACCATACCAGGCTGATTGTCGTTCTTGCGGGCCGAGGGCAACATTTGCCCAATATTGTAGAAGTAGAATTTTCAAATATACTGAAAAATTGAAGTAATTGCACAATGGATACCCAAATACTCACTGCCTAGATTCTTCATTTGTTATATTTTGCTTTGTTTGTACTATGGGCTGAATGTGCGTATTCTCCCAAAATTTATATGTTGAAGCCATAATCCTCAGTGTGATGGCATTTGGATGTGTGACCACTGGGAGGTAATTAGGTCATGAGGGTGGATCCCTCATGAGTGAGATTAGTGCCCTTATAAGAAGAAACAAGAGAGAGATGATTTCTCTCTCTGCCATGTGAGGATTCAGCAAGAAGGTATCTGTCTGCAAAGCAGAAAGAGGGTTCTCACCAGGGACCAAGTCATCTGACTTTTGTCTTGAACTTCCCAGCCTCCAGAACTATGAGAAATATATTTCTGTGAATCCACTTAGTCTATGGTGTTTTGTCTTAGTAGCCCAAGTTCAGACCATTTTCTTTCTCACATACTTGCATATCTATCTACCCATCAATCCATCCATCATTACTCTTTACCCCTAAACATTTCTACATGCATTTAATTAAGCAGAGTTCAATATTTTATGGTTCTTTTCCATTTTAAGGTAAAATTTACACACAGTGAAATGCATAAATTCTAGTACCATTCAATAAGTTTTAACAGATAAAAACATCCATTTAACTCAAACTCGCATCAAAATGTAAAACATGTCCATCAACTCAGAATACTCTTTCATGTCCATGCTTAGTTCATCTTGACACTGAGGCCAACTCTGAGGCAACCACTCTTCTGCTTATTTTCACAACAGATGAATTTCACCTATTTCAGAACTTTCTATAAATGGAGTCATGTAATAGATACTCAGTATGTTTTTGAGATCCCATGTTAATTTCCTTTTTAGTTGTTGAATAGTACTCCACTGTATAAATATATCTGTGTTTACTCATTCATGTGGACATGAGGAGTCTTTGCAGTTTTTGCCATTATGACTAGATCTGCTCTGAACATTCTTGTGCAGGTCTTTTATTCTTCTTTTTAACATATGGGTAAATGGCTAAAAATAGAACTGTTGGATTTTCAGCACATGTTTACTTATATAAGAAACTGCCAGGCCTTTTCCCAAGTGGTTTTTCCATTCTCACCTAGAATGTACTCTCTATATCCTCCACAACACTTGGTGGAATCAGCCTTACTTGTAGCCAGTCTGGCACATGTCATGGGCTCCTACCTAAGAATGCTCTCATCAGCATCTGACCATTAGAGCAAAACCTGCATCTCACTGAGCCTTCTCCCCCAAGTATTTAACTCAGAAGTTTGAGAAAAGGGGCTTACATTTCAGTGGTTTATCTCTTCTAAGGCCCTAATAGAACAGAGGAATTTTATCTACTATCTACCCACTTTTCCTCTATCTTGCCTAGAAAGGAAAGTTTAAAATGTCCTAACAGTCATCCGGCTGGACCAAGTTGGCAAGTTCAAAGTTCTATTTTGTTTCACGATATATTTTGAGGCAAAAGATTCTCACTTCTAAATCTCAGCCTTTCTCCCAGTTTCTAGCAATATTTAGACACTTCGGTATTCTAAAGAAGAAAAGTTCCCAATATTCAGGCTCAAGATATTCTCCTTCTGGCTTCCCTAAGAACCATTCTTCAATTATCATGGCTACTCTGTAAAGCAGGATTTGTGTCCTCTCTTACAGAAGAGGGAACTATCCCTGAGCCCAGAGCCTTATGCATAGGGTTTTAGGACCCTCGCATGAGTATTCCCACACACACCTCTCCCCTTGCAGGCAGCTCCTCTTGGCAGACTCTGACCCACAATGCAGGGCTCTGGAGACATCCCCTGCCCTCCATCCACCTCATGGGGACAGTGCTTTTGGCAGTCTCCCTTAGCTACATATTACCCCAAGGTCCATTCATCCCCCAGCCTGCATCCTCTCTCCTCCCCCCTTTCTTCCAACTCTGCTCAGTTATCTCATAAAACTCTTGCTCTGTTTCTTATTTTCTTCCATATGGGAACTAAAAATGTATCCTAAGTTTGCCTGATGACTGCCAAAGCAGTACTAGTGGCCTAATAAGGTTGGACATAATGAAGAACCAAGGCCATCAACATCTAAAGCCCTTGCAAGTACCAAGCGATCCCTTTTGCAATCTCCACAAAGGAACCTTCTACTTTCTCAACCTTTCCTAATTAAACTGGCTTTTCCTCAAGTACCAGAATTCTACATAAACAAAAAACTTTTGTCTTCACTACTGAGTTTCTGTTTTAATGAACAGCATCACAGCAACATTGTTTCCTATTACTTTGGTTGCAAAGATACAGCATGTCAGTTAGGGTTTAAATTAAATTGAAACAGTATGTCTACAAAAAAATCATGTAGCAAATGCCAAACTGACTTAAACTTCTGGAATAAAATCAATTTCTAAATTAGAACTTGCTTTTTTTTTTTTTTTTTTTTTCCTATTCAGTTTTAAATATTTGTTACAAGAATTTCCTCTTTGGCATGTTTTCTCCTGTATAGAAATATATAATGATACAATAGTACCATCCATAACAGCACAGCTTTCTATGTAGTATTTCTACCTAGAAAGTATATATGATTATAATTCCATTTTACGGATGAGGAAACCGAGATTCAGGAAAGTTTAATAACTCCCAGCTCATAAGTGTCAGAGCCTAAATTCACACCTTAGTTTGTCAGCCTCCAGCTGATGCTTTCTTAGCCACCATAACACCACCCAGCACACAGATTAGAGCTTCCCAGCTTGAATTGGAATAGGTCATGACTGTGTGATTCATCTCCCCATCACTCTCTACAGCTCCACCATGTTCTTCCCAAATAGTTATCCCGATCTCACCAACTTTCAGGAGGATAGGGGAAAACTGGAAAAAGCTCTAAAGGAAAAGCAGTAAATCCAGGTCTTTAATAAATCCAGAGCTATTTTAAAAAACAAAGCTGTATCTAGCAAAGCGACTAGCTATGTGATAATCAGCACCTATGATGTATGTTAAATAGCTCTCACATGACCATGAGAATCAACACAGAATACAGCTTCTGTACCTGCCCTCTTGTTATCCAGAGTGCTGGGTATTCCTCACTACCTTGCTCTAATGGTGTTAATACAGATCAACAATGAGATACCACTCATGAACAGAGACTTTGTGGGCTGCAGCACAGATAAAGACTAAGAAGAGTGAGAGCCTAGATTGGCTATAGAAGCTGCCTTTCCCCCGTCCCCAAAGTTGATGCTTTTCTACCAGCTTGGCTGCTGACCTGTGAGGCCAGAGCCCATTTCCTTGAGCCTACCATGTTGTTAGCAACTTCATCCTTATTTCAGTAAGACTGATGCCTGGGGTGGACAGGCTCACTTGCCCTCCATGCTACCCTTTCTAGTTTACCTTCTGGACTTGAAAGGCTGGAAATCAAACAACATTTTTCAGACTCTCTTGCTGCTAGATTTCCAGATAAGAATTAGGTGCCTCTGGTTGTATGTACTTGCATGAGATCCAGAAGGCAGAAGGGAGGCAGAAACCATCTTCCTGTCCCTTCTTAAGCCTTTTTTTTTTTTTTTTTTTTTTTCTGACAATCATTAAAGCCAAGCTAATTTTTGCAGCATTAGTCCAATGCTCAGTGTCTAACTTCTTGGGTCCCGATAGGGAATTGTGGCTGTTTCCAGCAGCAGCATTTTTATTCTGGCTTTCTGGACCAGGTACTGCTGCTACAGGAGGGCCTCAAGGCCCTCCTTCCAGTGGTGATCTCCAAAGTGCTAGCTCTCCGGCTAAGTCAGGCCCATATTAGCCTAGATCCTCTTCCAGCACCTCCTCTGTCAGCACCATAACCCCTAACATTTCTCATATGCTCACTGTGTGTTAGCCATTAGGCTAAATGCTTTATAGAAATATTTTATTTAACCCCCACCCCCCACAGACAAACCAATAAGGAAAGTATTATAAACGTCCCTTTGTTCCAGGTGAATCTTCTGAGATTCATAATAGAGAGCTGAATTGTACTGGATCAGAGCAAAGTTAATGGGTAAGTGGGTAGAGCTGGACTTTGGCCCCCGATGTGCTTCACTCCAAACCCTACGCTCTGACTCTTTAAAGGTATTTGCAGGCCTGGAACCTCTTAGCAGACTTTAATTGCCCATACACATCGTGCTGCTGAGGAGACAGCCCTCTTTTCCCTTTACCCATATGCAGGTAGAGGGCAGCCTATTTTGCATGGAGCTATATCCAGATATTGGAGAAGCCATCGAGCTAATGAGATAAAAGGACATTTAAGATACTCCAAGGTATTGCTTTGTAAAAACATGGCTAAGTCATACCAAGATCGTGTCTTAAAGAAAGTTAAAGAATAAAGACCAAAACCAACAAAGCCTTTGGCTTGCCTCTGGAAGGCCCAGAGCTGGGGCTACAGACACGCACTTACCAGGCGCTCTATTAACAGCGAGGTTTCGGAAATGGCTGCCTTTGATCATTTCCACAGATAATCGCCCCGTTGTGGCGTTGTAGGCCAGCCCCACCAGCAGCTCCGGGGCCCCTCCATGAGAAAGCGACTGCGTGGAGGAAGCAGTATCACTGTGAGAAAGTGCAGATGGGCTGAGCGGAGACTCTCCACTCTGGAGGGGGAGAACAACAAAGAATCCATTGGTCCACGCTGTACTGCTCTCGCACAGAAAGCCGGTATTATGTGTGCTGAAATTGTGGCCTGGTCCCAACCGCTGCCAAAGATTACTAACGGCGCACTTGGTGTGAATGATAATGGGCCTGGGGAGTGCGGCCATGGGTGAGGTGCCCTGCATTATTCGCTGACACACTTGCCTCGAGAGCTGTCTCCATTCAACATTTCCTCTCTAAAGACAAAATGGACAAAGATATTATTACTCGTGTAAATCAAACCCTCTCATACAGGAAGAGCTCATATTACATTTAATAAAGACCCAAGTTCCCTCCTGTGTCATTTGTGCTTGAGTGTTTCTGCGGAACCCATCCACTCTAGGCATGAGTTTTGTTTCTGTTCTCTGCAGCTTCTTGATAAATGCAGCAACACAGGAGGCACTCTGTCTTCGCTAGAAGAGAAACGACTGTGACCACCTACCACCACACAGAATATCTGGGCCCTAGTTCTGCTTCCTAGGGTTGTCAGGAATATGCCAGATGCTACATCCCTCCTCCCCCCCCCCCCGCCGAGGAAATGAATTATATTGAAAACGAACACTTTTACGAGTATTTGGTAAAAATAAAATAAAATAAAAAATAAATCCATGCATGGACTGTGGATCTCAGAGACCTTGCAGGCACCAGGTGAGCCTAGGAAGAGAGTCAACGCTTTCTGTCCTGTTTATTCCCACAGACTTGCTTCTCCAAAGTGCCCACCTTTCTACACCAGACACACTGGGAGGAGGAGAGCAAAGTAAGTCAGGAGGTTGATTCTCACTCAAGAAGCACAGTGGGCATTGGCCCTGTGGGCACAAGACAACCAGACTCCCAAAACCACCACCTCCTCCACCAGAAACAAGTGTATCAGACTTAGCTCAAACTGTTGCCTCAACATCTGAAATCACTTCCTAAAGCTTGTTATCAAAAACCCCACAAAGGGACGTCTGGGTGGCTTAGTTGGTGAAGCACCTGCCTCCAGCTCTGGTCACGATCCCAGGGTCCTGGGATCAAGCCCCATGTCCGTCTCCCTGCTTAGCAGGAACCTGCTTCTCCTCCAGCCTGCCACTCCTCTCTGCTTATGCTCTCTTTTTTTCTCTCTAAAAAATAAAATCTTTTTTAAAAAAACCCACAAAAAACCACACTAAAAGGAATTAAATATTCTTCATATCTGTAGGAGAAAATGCTTCTTACCCAGCCAGGTAGAGCCCTGGGCCTTCAAGAATAGGTAAAGTATAGGGAGAGCTGATATGGATAGGTGCCATATAGGCCCTACCACTTAGGTGATGACCGCCCAGTAGTGACATATTTGCTTGGTTTGGGGTAAGGATCAGCCTTTCCCTCTGTTTCTGAGAAGCATCTACCAAGGCACCTATCACTGCAGAGCTTGCCTCCCACATTATATTTTGAATCCCTATAAATCACTCTGTTCAGTGCAAAGCCCAATGTCTAGCATGTAATCATGATCAACAGATAACTGATGAAGAATTTTTACCTTCGAAGTTCTTTCACACTGGTTCATCTCCTGCCTCAACTCCATGTCTCCAGGACAGGGCCTGGCATGGAGAAATGGGGGTGTGATCCTACCTACTCCCATACCTTAATAGTGCAGTGTTCCTTCTGACATCCTCTGGCTTCTATTTTTCATGATTTCAGGTCTACTTTACTCAGAGCTTAAGAAAATAGAGGGATTGAAGCAGAAATGAGACATGATCTGGCTTGTGTTTTTGTTTTGAGCTTTTTAAAGATTTTATTTATTTACTTTGAAGAGAGGTAGAGAGCACAAACGGAAGAGGGGCAGAGGGGAAGAGAGAATCCTATGCAGACTCTGCATCAAACTCAAAGCCAACATAGGGCTCCATCCCAGGACCCTGAGATCATGACCTGATCCAAAATCAAGAGTCAGACACTTAATGGACTGAGTCACCCAGGTGCCCCTAAAAGGTTCATATGGGTCCCTGGGTTGGGAGTAGTTTATAAGGGGCAAAGGCAAAAGCAGGAAGACCAGTAGGAGGCTATTTCAGTAATCCAGTAGAGTTAGGTTCTGGTTCAACTTTGAAGATAGAGCCAATAGGATTTCAGGTTGACCTAAACAACTAAAAGGATGAAATTGCCTTTAGCTAAGTTGGGAATGCTGCAGGTAGAATAGATTTAGGGAGGCAAGTCTGGAGATATTAATGTTGAGATATCTATTTAAAATAAGTGGCTGGATCTCCCATAACTACATTCCATAACTACTTCCTGGCTCCTTTCCTTTCCTGAGACAGGACAAGCTCCTTCCTACTTCTCGATGCCTGCATGTGCCAATTCTCTCCTCCTGGAATCCTTGCTTATCCATATGCCACAGTCTTGATCCCTTGATTCATGGAGTTCTGTGTTTTATTACCACTTTAGAGACACATTCTCTGACCCTTCTAAACCAACAGCAGCCTCTATTCCTCTCTCTCCCCTTGCAAACCCTGGTTTGCTCTCACGACCCTTTCTCCACCAGGCTGTTCGCTCGTGAGGGCAGAGGTGTATCACCCTTTTTGTTCTTTCCTACATGCCCTCTTCCTGCACAGTACATGACATAACAGGCCATAAACATGTTTGAATGGATGACTGATTGGCCCAGTAGCCCAAGACAGCCACCTGATCTTTTCACATGGTTTTTAAAAAGGAGGCCCTCCTACTGAATGACATTTAACCCCCAGCAATAGTGAGTTGTCCATCTTGGAGACATACAAGCTGTGCTCTCCTTCCTCAAAACCCCAGCAGGGATGCAGAGGATAAGGCACGTGGAAGGAGCTCGGTCATATAAACGGAAGGTCTGCGGAGTGGCTGGAGATCAGGGCTGCAGCGATAGCCTACTCAGACACACAGGATAAGGAGCTCCCCTTGGAAGTCCCATCTCTGAGGTTCATCATAATGCATAGTAAATGTGGGGCAAGAGGGAGGGAGTCAGACCACAGGTCACTTAATCAGCAGGCTAAACTCTCCCCCCACCCTTTCTGTCATTTCCAGAAATGGACTGGGAATACATCCATCGGCTTACAGGGAAGATGGGCATGAAGGAAAAAACCACTGTACCATGAAGTGCAAATCATGGCTTATAAAGATGAGGAGAGCCAAATGGAAAATTAAATTAAGGTGTTTGAATTCACAGGCTGAATGTACTAAATCAAGGGCTGACAATTCCAGATCCTTGAACATACCCGCATCATTAGCAGCACCATTTAACATACTCACACTGATATTACTTCTTGGCTCCAGAACCAGAGTCACTTTCATTTCCCCTTCTGGGTGCAGGTGGCTGAGATGGAATAGCTTCTCTCCCATCATTCTCTCACGGGTCATCTTGCGGGCAGCATACAGACGGAAGCGGATAGCGCAGGCAGCCACATCTCTGGGCTCCAGTTTGGTGAAGGTGACCTTCTCCTTGAAGACAGGGTTGGGGCCTCTCTGTATGCTTGTCCTGCCCCTCTGCTTCTTACTGGGCAGCAGCACTACGTGAACTTGCCAGGAGTTGACACCACTTCGGTCCTTGTCAGGGAGACCCTGTGCTCTCACAATGGTCACTGTGAACTTCTGGCTGGAAGCTCTATATTCAAAGATGACATCCAGGTCACCACATTTTGAGATGGGCTCCAAGACCCCCATTGGCACCTGAAAATTGGCCCCATCCTGTTCCTGTTGCAGATAGAGGAAGAGATTAGGAATGGAAATGGTAATGCCCAAATACCCTTTGGTGAGGTGGTGCCCCGCTATGCTCCTTCAGAACCCTCTAGTTTTTGACCACCACCACATATCCCTGTACATCAGAAGGGTCTGTTTACTGGTCTATGTCTCCCTTGCACTGCAAATTTTTTAGGGGCACAGCTTCTGGCATATGGTGAGCCTTCATGAATGTTTCTGGAATGAAGGAAGAAAGCTTTTATAATTTACAAAGTGTTTTCATATACACTGACTCTCCAAAAGTACAACTGACCACTATCATTGAAACTGAGATACTAAGTCTAAAATTAGTCAACTATGCAACTGCCAAGAAATAACTTTTTCTGGAGTCCCCAGGAGAAATGGTTAAGTCTGGGCCTGTGCCCCAAGGACCAGGACTTCATGCAGGTAAGAATCCTAATGCAGCTCATAGACAGGTGATCCTTCAGTAGATTTTCAAGCTACATGGGAGAAAATGTTTAGGGTAGAACTTCTCAAACGTTCATGTGGACTTGCGTCACTCAGAGTTTCTGATTCTGTAGGACTGGGGTGAGGCCTAAGACTATTATTCATTTCTCAGGTCATGAGGGTGTCACAGCTGGCCTCAAACCACACTTTGAGTACCAAGGTTTTAGGAGGACACTTGTAGCATTCACTTAGCAAAAAGCAACACTGGATGCAGAAACAGAACCCATGGGCTGAAATCATAACTCTACCGTGCACTATCTTCTTGGTTCTGGCCAAATAGGCTACTCTGTCTGTGCCCTAGCTGCAAACTGAGCATTAAAAAACGCCTACATGATGGAGTGCAGCGGTGAGGTTTTATGAGATATGGAAAAAGACCTGGTGCAGACCAGACTCTATCAATGTCTATCCCATCCATGGACTGATGCTACCTGTTTTCAAACATGGGCCCCTCATTATAAAATAGCACCCTTAGACAACAATTCACCCATAGCCACTCAGATCTGATGACCACACTTTAACAGCTGAGATAACCTGCATTACAAGAGTGGAGCACGCTCCGACGAACTATAAAGAATGCCAACATAATTTGATTTTTTTCTATGAAGGTATGATACTTCCTCATAACAAAACTATAACCTGATTCTTGTTGAAAATCGGAATCCATTCTCATTTATGTAACTGAACACCAGACTTTGCTGATTTAAAGACTACTTTATTGTTTTTAAAGGAGGTTGCCTGCTTAAAAAAAAAAAAAAAGATTTAATTAATTTATGTATTTGTCAGAGAGAAAGAGAGAACGCACAAGCAGGCAGAGTGACAGGCAGAGGCAGCAAGAGAAGCAGGCTCCCCGCCGAGCAAGGAGCCCGATGTGGGACTCAATCCTAAAACCCAGGGATCATGACCCAAGCTGAAGGCAGCAGCTTAACCAACAGAGCCACCCAGGCACCCCTAAAGACTAACTTTAAAATATATAATAAAGTGCCTCAAAAATGCGCATTCATCAACAAGACTTTCCCTGCAGAGCTGAGGTGAAAGTGCACGGTTCTCTGGAGCGAGACATCCTCGGGGACCCCACGTCTACCACTTCCTCCCCCGTGGCACTGAACGAATTATCTAATTCTTTCCCCTCTCCGTTTTCTTCAACAGTAAAATGGGGATGAAAACTACTTAAAGGGTTGTTGTGAAAAATGAAAGGACTTGACACACAGGAGACATGGAATAAATGCCTTCTCTTTTTAAAATTCACATTAGTCTACCAAGAAAATTTAGGCTTCTTGCAAAATAGGGGAAGCTCCTTATATTCTTTCCTCAGCATGCATTCATGAGAGAGTGTTTCTATTCAGAGGTACTTAGTTTCAAGTGATAAAAGTGGTTGCTATAGAGACTTCTGAATACAACTGACTAGTGTAGATATAATATTAGAAGCAAGTCTCCAAGGAGTTAGGTTAGCTCAGAAATCAAGTCACAGTCTTCTGTTAAAACTCCCCTCTATTTTAGCCTCCTCTTGATCATCACTATATGCTTGCTGGATCAGAAGTAATGATGGCCAACATCCACGAAGCCCTCTCTTGTGCCAGGTACCATACTAAATAAACCCTTTATAGACCGCAAAAGCCCACTGTTATTCACTTTAGACCTTCTTAGCCTCATCTTTTATTACGTCTCCCTCTACAGGCACAGGCTGTTGGGCTCTAAGTAGCTTTGGCCTGATAACAGCCCATGGAGGTCTCAACTGCCCGCTCTCAACTCTCACCACAGGCCTCTCTGTTGATGTTAAGGCTTGGAAAGTTACAGAATCCCAGTTGGCATTCACGTATATAAATTCCAGCGTGTGTGTAAGGTTACTGCCTCATGCAGTAAACTTGTCTCCCCTTGGACATCAGTTAATACAGCTTCTTGTGGCATGGTCCCACAAGATCAAGCCATGAGTCACACTTTGTGGTGGCTGACTTGATCACACATTCCCATGTAGCTGTCCCTTCTCCCCTGTCTCTCTCTCCCCTTGTCCCTCACTCTTCTTCCCAGGGAGTGTATATCCTGACACAGTAGGCTCTGGTTTTTGGGAAATCCAGCTAAGAATTATTATCTTTTAAAATATTCTCATTAACCTAATGAGGTAGGAGTTTTAATATCTTCATTTTATGGGGGAGGAAACTTAAGATTTAGAAACTCACTCCCACCAGGCCAATGCAGGATTTATCATCATTACTGCTCAAAATTCCAAACCTTATGCTGAACCATGATGTCTCCCTTCTTCTCCCCAAGCCTCTTCCCACAGCTATTTATATTTGTAGTAAACATGTGGGGTGAGGCAGGAGTAAGATGAAAGATGGAAATACATAGTACTTTGAATTTCACATCCTTTTAAGTCCCGGCTCTTAATAATAGTTAACAGTTCCCAGTTTTGTCAGCAACTTCAAGGCAAGGTAAAAATATTAAGTTCAGTGAGTCTCTCTCCACTTCTCCATCAGGCTATCTATTCAGACAAAGGCTCACTCCATCTGCAGATCTAGGGGAAGTCCTTTGGAGGTCTCTGAAACGACTCTCCTCAGAACCCTGCAGAAGACAGAGCTGTAGGCCATAGCCAGGTTCTGGACAGGGCTGATCCAAACTGTAGCACAGGGAAGCTGGGCTCTGTGGCCCCTTCCTGGGTTGATCTGAAACCCAGATTTGGGAAGGCTGGTATTTTCACAGCAATTAATTATTCCAACACATGTTACCTATCACCAGGCTCTCCTTATGCGGGTACTGTTAATACCACTAATCCATTTGACCTTCCTGCAAGGTAAAAAAAAATCTTTTCATTTTTATCCCCATTTGGCAGATTTTAATTAACTTCTCAAGGCCAACCAGTTAATCAGTAGAAAGCAGATATGAAATGTGGAACGCCTGCCTCCTGCGTGATCAAAATCACCAGCCACCCTCCCAATGTCTGCCCTGCCAAGCCCTGGGTCTGCAGGAAAAAGTCGATGGCCTTTTCCGGCAGAGAAGAGCAGTGTTCAAAAATCCATCAGCCTAAACAGTAGGCACACTGCCTGGCTGGTTTCCTTTTGAGAGGAAATAAATGATTCTTTTAGTTTCAATATCCCGATTGTTCTTTAAGATGGGAACACTTATGCCACACAGTCAAAACCCTAGTAGGTTTAAAGATTTTTCTATCAGGTTGAAAGCCTTTGTGTTTCAGTGAGATAGTGTTGATGTCATCTGTATGGCTCCACATAAACAGATCTGCGATATGTTCCCGATGCCAGATGCACAGGGGAAGACGGGGTTCTTAATACAGCCAAGAGGCAAATCAATCAATTCTTAAAAGGCAAGCTAAGCCTGCAAGGCAGGCAGTTACAGGAAGTGCCTCCAAGCTGCATCTGAGGTTCTACCGTAGGAGAACCAAATTACAGTTTTTGTCTCAAAATAGATAGGAGGTTGAATGGAGCACACAGAGATGTCTGGGTATTTTTGGAGTCTGGGAACATTTAGTGCTCTCAAC
This sequence comes from Mustela lutreola, assembly GCF_030435805.1. NCBI lineage: Eukaryota > Metazoa > Chordata > Mammalia > Carnivora > Mustelidae > Mustela > Mustela lutreola. The sequence goes on along the minus strand of NC_081296.1, from coordinate 115,311,098 downwards.
ACGAAGTCTTCTATGAAAGCTCCATGAGTCAGGCAGATGGGAGGTTACCTGAAGAAAGCAAGCCTAAGGGAACAGTTATCAAGGGGACAGAGTATCAAGAGGCAGGTAACAGCTTTTGTTTTGTTTTTGTGGTGAGAGAGCCAAAAAGAACATTTTTAAATGTTAAATGTTGTTGTGTGGGATTTGATAGGACTTCGTAGCAGTAAACCAACTGGGAAGCAGAATTAAAAAAAAAAAGAAAAACCCAACAACTTATAAGGTTAATAGCTTTGGGTGTCTCTGTATGCAGGGCTGCTCTTGACAAGCCACAAACCACGTACCCGAGTTACTGTTTCTTGTCCTCAGTGGTAGCAGCAACACATGGCACACACACCCCCGCCCACATGTGTCCACCTCCTTCTGCTCCCTCTACGCATCCCAGTGCATTAGCAGTAAGGTTTTGGAACATGATTTTCTGTGATTATTTTTTCTTCTCCTTGAGGAGCATTTGGAATATATGACAGCCTAGGTCCTGATAAGAGATTCTACCTGTTTATCTTCCCAGGCAGCCGGATGCTAACAAAATCCTTTCACTTTTCTCCATTCACTTTTCTCTTTCCTATTGCCCCACAAATTATATTAATATTTTATATTCTTTTACTACATATTCCATCAAAATTAATTTCAAAGTAGGCATTAGACATTATTATTTGACATCTCCTAATGTCACAGAGTCACAATAAAGAGATCTAGCTAATGAAGAATAACCAAAAATGCCTGTTAGATAACATAGTGTTTGCAAATCTTTATTACAGTGCATGGCACATTGTAATTGCTCAATAAATGATAGTGTCTCTAAGAATCATCTCCAATCATACCTCTGTGCTATTAGGCATATTCTGGAATAAGTTCCAAATAAGAAATAAATTTAGAAAGAACAACTTTTTTTTTTTCTTTTTTTAGATTTTATATAGTTATTTGACAGAGAGATACAGTAAGAGAGGGAACATAAGCAGAGAGAGTGGGAGACAGAGAAACAGGCTCCTGTCAGAGCAGGGAGCCTAGTGAGGGGCTGATCCCAGGACCCTGGGGCCACGACTGGAGCTGAAGGCAGATGCCCTAATGACTGAGCCACCCAGGTGCCCTGGGGCATCTTTTATCAGAGATTTACTCCAGAAACCAATGTCAATGGCCAGAGGGTCATCACAAACTAATGCCATCTCCTAGATCTTGAAATCAATTCAAATCCCACAAATTTACGGCAAGATCTTCATCATAATATCTTGCATTGTTTCACTGGGAGGGCCATTGTATTTTAATTTTCAAATAATTCTTTTATTCAAGTAACTGTAACTCAAGATTTGGGGCAAATAAAAATAGACTCCACTTAATTGAAACCATGAAGGAACTAAAAATCTTCCCTGAAGAACTAAAAACTCTTTTATATAAACAAAAAGTATAATTGTTGCTGGGTCCATTCCACCACCACTCTTTTCCCCCCCATTTTGATAGAAATGTATTTGTGATTCTTTTATTGTATACCCCCTTTTATTGGTACACCGAAAAAAAATTCATTTTATTGGTCATCCGAAAAAAAATTTATTTTGAATAAAGCCTCTTTAAGGCCTTTGTTTTCAAGGTGATGTATCCTTTTCAGAGAAATTTTTTTTCTTGAGGTATGGGGAGCAAGAGGAATGCAAGAACTCACCAGAGAGCACACAACGCTCAAGCAAAGGAGAGAACAAAAAAAAAGTAACTTGCCTCTGGGCTCCACATGGAGGAGCTGTCTGTAGCATAGGAGTCTTCAAACCCCCGGTTATTAAAGGCTGTCTCCAATTCCAAGCTGCCTTCTGTAGACTGGCGACTGAGGCTGTGAGGCACCTTGGTCTCTTGGGGAGATGCACCATGGTGCCCCGTATTCCCCACCTCACCTGGGGACTGGGAATGGGCAGAAACGGAATCATCTTCACCGTAGGACAGATTCTCAGAATAATTCAGCTGGCGGGGTCCATCCAAATCTAAATTTGCAATAAGGAAACTAATTCAAATGTACTATTACTTTCCACCTTTTTACCTGGAGAAATTGAGTAGTAGCAACAACATAAATCAAGACCTCAAAAGCAAAACCCATCAAATAACACCTGCAAAAACATAATTGCATCCACGTGGTAGATAAAGTAGGTCTATATAACCAAAAGGACCATTAGTTCATTACATGTGGTATAAGAAGGTTTAATGCTTTCTAGTGATAAGAGTATGAAGGATAAAATAAACACATTAGCACTTTGTTGGAACTAATGGCCACAAGACCTTGGGGATAGATCTAGAAAGCAAGAACAGCAATCTACGGAGATCATACTGTGTCCTGACTCAACTATTCTTCTTTCTCTCTTCCACCTTCACCATCTTATCTTCCCCTTGAAAGGCCTCAGTGGTTCTTTCAAGTAAAAAGTTCTCTACTTGATCCATAGAAGGAACACTGGACTTGGATTCAGATGATCTGGATTTAAATCCTAGCTCTGCATTAAGAATTTACACAATATTTGAACTGTCCAAACCTTTGTTTCCTTATTGATAAAACGAGGATAAAAGCCATTAGAGAATCATTGTAAACACATGAAATAAGAGCCTCCTAGCAATCACTAGGTTTTCCATAAATATTGGCCTTGCTTCCTCGTCTGGCCCAAACTGGCCTCATCCAACCCAGAAAACCCCATTTTCTACTGCCTCCATGTTACTATCACCTGCGGTCTCATGGGGTCATGAAAACACTAGTTGTGTATTTCTGTCCACTGTGGCCCTCAAACCCCCACTCCTGCCCTCTCCTTCTTGTCCAGCCAAAGCCCAACATCTCCTGAATCTATCCTCACTTCTTGGACTCAGTATTTTTCTCAGACTTTAGTATTATTCTACCTTCCCTATCAGCCCTCCCTTACCTGTGCATCTCCTTCCTGTCCTTTAAAGTCTAAGTTACCCTCAGACAGTAAAGGAAAATGGGCAGGGTCTTCCCAAGCAATAGCTTTCGTCCTGACTTTCCTCCCACATCCAGAAAGTAGCCGAGGACTTATTCTCTCTTTCATCTCCAGGATAAGAGAAATTAGAGATACAGACAGGATGAGTGAGTGGGATGACAAAGTATAGATCATGAATTCAGCTCTTATTTATACTGTATGGTAGCAAGTGTTTCTACTGTTGGTCCTAAAGCCTCAGCCAAAATAGAAGCTCCTTGGCCACATATCTATGCTTCCTAGTCTTTATCCACCAATGGGTTTCATGAAACTCTCCCCATAACTTTCAAGGCTAGGCAGGTTAACAAATTTCTGAAGCAGCCAGGTGTGCATCTATACAGAGTAGTGGCGACAGTGGTTTACCAGCAGTTTATTACCTACCTGCAGTAAACACGCAATCTTAAAAAATACATTATTACCCTATGCAGACTATACAAAAACATATTTAGGCAGATTGGTACTCAGAGCACAACTTCAGACTCCTAATTTGGGATTTTTCCAAAACCATGGCAAACCACTGAGAAGTTCCCCTTACTGCCTTGTAATTCTTAATAATCCAGTTCAGGCCCCTTGGAAACACTTTCATAGGACACCATGACATTTTTACATTCACACATTCAGTTATTTGGCAAACATACTTTAAAAAGGCCACAGAAAATGATAGAACAAGGGATATTCCATATGCAAAACCCTACAACATAAAGCAGAATTTTCTTCTAAGGCTCTAATTAGCACATCCATTCCTCATATCCATGAACACTAAAATGTCCTATTAAACAGTGGGTCATCCATCAACGTGTGCAGCACCCAGCAGGATTTCAGCACAAAATCTAACTTTGCCAAGAAATTACCCCCATAAAATTGTCTCATGACTTTAACTCCTACGGTGATAATACCTAGATCAGTAATAAAGGAATTTTCAAAAGCTACATTAAGCCTTGAAAAGCTATTCATAACTGAAAAACATAAGAACTATATTAATGTAACAAACCATTTTCCTTGACAGACAAGCAAGGAATGAATTAGAAAAGCAAAGCTGGGGTATAAGTCACGAGGCAGAGGAAAAGAAAGGGGATTCACCATTACATAAGGCAATCTTCCCATCCTATAAGTTAAAGAAGATCGTGTCACCTTAAACACATACAGAAAAGTAATTGCCTGTTGTCAGAGTAATGTATCCTAGCTTCTTAGAAATTATAGGCCATAGTTATGTCATACAAACCATATTTATTTTAACAGAAAGATTTTAGCACTTTTTAGTCCATATCCCACTTTGACATGGTATAACGCTATTATCCGGTTACTTTATTTTACACTCCCAAACACTTCTCCCACTACCACCCACATACAAATACTTTTGCCTACCATCTACAATGGTTGGTTTAATGTGTCAGCTTGGCCAAGCTATAAGCCTCAATTAATCAATCAAATACTAATTGAGGAAACACTGTGAAGTATTTTGTAGATGTGACTAAGGCCCTTATGCATTTGACTTCAAGTAAAGGAGATTATTCTATGTAATTAGTCCACTGAAAGCCTTAAGAGGAAACTTGAGGCATCCCTAGACACAAAGAACTTTACTTGGGGTTCAAACTCATGACCCCAAGATCAGGAGTTGAATGCTCTATCAACTGAGCCAGCCAGGCACCTCAATGTCACCTTAATATATATAAAATCCTAACTGATACCCCATTCCAAACAAAACTGAGCACAGATTCCAGGGATAGTTGAACTGTTTCCAATGATATCAGGATTGCAATGTCTAGTTTTTGTGAAACATCCTAAGAACTACAGAGTTCATAAGCAAAAATAAGGCTCTGTTCAAAACCAATTAAACAAACAAACAAACAAACAAACAAATAAATGCCCTGATAAGTGGACTACTCTTCTCCAGCCCACTTTTCAGACCTAAAGACCTGATATGCAGCCTCTAATCTGGATCACTTAACACAAACCCTCTTTGGCATTCCTGGGGAAGCAGAGACAGTTAATGCACAGCTATGCTACATCAGACAAAGGCGACAAGAGAACTGGCCAGGGATATGAAGATAGAGTTTGCTTGGTTCTAATAACCCCACTCCATCTAGAGTGAAGGATCCCACTTGATGAAACATGAGATAACCTACCAATAACTCACTTATGGTTCAGATTTTACTTGGATTTGGACCTTTACTTTCACTGTTCCAACATTTTGAAAGCATCTTGAAAGTGGAAGAATTGTCTACAATTAAATTTTTTCTTAGAAAATCATATTTAAGGTAGAGTGGGAAAAAAAGATTAAGTAGAAGGAGGGCCGGCAAAAAAACCCTCACAATTCCTCTCTGGGATGCATGCTTAATCTCTTCCTTATTCTTTACTGCTGAAAACAAATTCATAAACCTAAAGATGAACAAAAAGAAATGACACAGAAAAAAAAATACCATGCCATAAAAATGATATTAACATTTTCATGGCATTTGATAACCTAAAATTTAGCACACAGTTATCCTCTCCTATGAAAATCCTGCTGATTTTCTTCAGAATCTATAGGTAATTTATCCAGTGCAGTGTGCTTTTTCCCTCTCCAATAGAGAAAGAAATGTGATCTTTCCTGTCACTCTCTGTCAAGTTTTTCAGAATCGCCAGTTATGAATAAAGTTATTGCTAATTCCAGAAGGGGTGAAGGTTAGAATTGTTGTCAGAACTCTCAGAACATGGGCCATTTGTATAAATCAGAAACTAGACATTTGGGCTTTGGGGAAATGGGGCCATTAGCTTTAGAATGCACGGAACTGCTCCTGGGGAATCAACCGCCATTAACTTTCATTAGCAATCATTTGCCCTTGCAGTGGAGAGGGAGGAACACTATCATGGAACACCAGTGAAAGAAAAAACAGGAGAGTGATGAGGGAATGGCAGAGGTCAGTAGCTACTGATACAATATGGTGGTCATTTACCTTGGGTTAATAGGAACAGCAATAAAATATGCTATGTTGGCCTGTATCAATAAGTATAATTACATGACAGAGAGCAAATTGTTATGTTTCTGCTGACAAATAAATAAGGTTCTCTCTGGATATCCTCTTTCTTTAAATTTTTATTTTATTCTTTTTTGGACTGCCTCATTCACCTTGTCAAGCCAGACATTTCTTCTCTGTTATCTTCTCTCAATCTTGGACTCTCCTTTTTCTCTATCTATTGCTAAGTGTTGCAAAAAAAGGGAAAGACTACAACTATGGAAGAATAGTTCCATAATGGAAACTATGGAAGATGACAACTATGCCCCTCTTGGTTTGACCTGCCATGTATCCAAGGGAAAGAAGAAAAATACTAGAGAGCTCAGGTCATTTAGACCAGGTCACGAAAGCGGGCAGTGTGACATTTCTTCTAGCTTTCTACCTAATATGATTCACGGACTCTTCCCCGTTTCAATATCCTGTGCTTACCAGGCAGGGTTCCAGGCATAAAAAAGCCAGAGAGATGCCTGACCTTCACTGGGGAAAGCACTAAGAAATAATTTACTGTTCTTTTTCCAGGTTATTTTGTGTGAGTGATGTGGAGGGAGGACTCTTAACAAGACCTACCTACCATAATGAGCCACAAGCTAGGTTTACTCTACCTCAGAGTACTGTACCACTGGGGAAGGCATTCAGTCTGAAGATGCTGGAAAATGGCAGAAGACCTTGCTCTTGCTCAGCAAGCAATTCTCCTGTGGGGCAGAGGATGGGGATAGGGGTGGGGGTGGCCAGAAACTAAGGGAATGAGAGCAGATGTTCAAGGTATGTGCTGTTTGAAAAGGGTTATTCAATATTACTGTAATACATGTTTTTATTTGAAAGGGAAAACGCCTGTGGCTTTAATAATATGAACTATTAAAAGAAAGATTTCAAAAATTGTCTGAGGTTATACAGATAGATAGAAAATAGACTCTGATTCCAAGTGAGAGAAAAGGCGCAGAATCTCAATGTCAGCAAACAGCTATGTGAAATGTTTATATTTATCAGAGGAGATTAAGATTTTATAAAGCTTAATAAGTAGCATGCTAATTCTAGCCATTAGTGTTCAAAATATACAAAATGATAAGCTCTAAGGAAGGAGGGGGTCTCCCAAATCAGGGGTCAAGATTTTGGTACTTCTTTTCCCTTCCCTCTCCCAGCTCCCTATATGACACCCCCTCTGTTAGGTTTGAAAAGACCCTTTACCCTGTTCCAGCCTCTAGGTCTTGCCCCATTTTCTTTTCCTCTCTGGGCTCTCAGATACAAGTATAATGATTGACTCAAAGGTGTTCTTACCATTGTCCATCCCTGCTCTAGATAAAGAAAGGGTTTCATGCAAAGAATACCTTCACAGGCAGATACTTCTGTGTTCTCCTCCTCATGGGTAGAGAGCAGGTGGCTGAGTTTTGATTTCTGCTCCAATCCCACCTGCTTTCCTTTCTCAGATGGTTCTGAATGGAAACTCTGGGACCGGGACACAGAAATCTCAAATTGTTTGATCACCTCTTCATCACTGTCAGAAGATGTGCATGGCTCTTCATCATCGCCAAAGCTGTTAACTGGGAGCAAACAAGAGCCATGAGTCTCATGTCGGGCTCGCAAGAATACAGAGATTGATAACCCGGAGAAATAGAAGAACATGAATGATTAGTCTGGATAAAGCAGGCCCAACCCAGACAGAAAGATTTTAAAGCATTTTTTGAAACACAAATTTGAGTCCAAAGGAATAAAACAGGAAAGGAAAGCTTATGTAGGCAAGTAGAAATACATAGCTGGAACTCGGGAGGAACCATCAGGACACTCCTGACATAATAAGACCTTTAGTTGAGAAGGGCAGCCCTACTGATTTGTTGTGTTAGGGACATGTGTTTATTACTGGGAACAGGGCATTTGACAATGATGACAGAAAATATGCTCTTAGTCTCATCTCTGCTATTAAAACACAAAGAGTTAAGCCCTATCCCAGAGAAGGCATACTTGCAACTGAGAACTTCCAAAAGTGTCCTAGTTTTGAAGAAACACCCACAGTAGTATATGTAATTTAAACAAAACAGAACTAGTTTATATTATAATGTTCTAATGCCTTTGCCAGCACCAACAACCCAAACCAAACACCCTTTCAATTATTTGTACTACTTTCCTCATATCAGCTCACTGGCACTTTCAGTTTCTCCAACAACCAAGATGGTTCTTCCCTTTGAGTTCTTTGCCTTTGTTTCTTCTGCCTAGAACCCTCCAGCCCCTGGTGTTTTCCTGGCTGGCTCCTCTCACCACTGAAGTGTCAGCTCCATGGTCACTTCATCCTAAACTCTTCTTCATTGTCCTACCTTAAGCAATTTTCTTCAAAATATTCCTATTCCTCTCTTCTCCCCCATGACTTCCATGAAAATACAGACATCACCAGTTTTGTTATCTGATGTCTCTCCATTATGTAAAACAATGTCCATTTCATAGTAAGTGCTTAACAAAAGCTTGTTAAATCTTGAAGAAATTGGTGAAGATCCAGTGTTTTCTCCCAAACCTGAGCGCCGCCCATCCTCTATACTAACACACACTCACCCAGGGTTCCCTGTGCCTGGAATGTTTTCCCTTTGCCCCAACACCTGTCTAGACTAGTCAAGAATCTGGTTCATCATGAGGACTCAGTATAGATATCACTTCTAGAGACAGCCTTTCACTGACCCCTTAAATCAGGTTCACTGCTCTTCCCATGAGCAGTAAAATAGCTCTCAGCCCTGCCCTATCAATGTTCCCTCCAACTTTGTGACAGATTCACCTATTTAATTTCCAACCGTTCCACCCTATCTGTACATAACAGGAGAGTAAGTGACACAGTGGACCACCCACCTTCGCTTCCCTCCAGGCCCTATCTCCATGTCAGGCACACGGCAGGCTACTCTGTAAATATTTGCTGAAAGTAAACTGGAAATGATAAATAATGGGGATTTTTTTTTTTTTTCAGAGTGAGTGAGCAAGAGAGCATAGGGAGGGATGGGAGAGAGCAAGAGAGAGAGAGAATCTTAAGCAGGCTCAACACCCAGCATGGAGGCAGACACAGAGCTCAATCTCACAACCCTGAGATCTGAGCCAGAGTCAAGAGTCAGACACTTAACTGACTGAGCTACCCTGGAGCTCCAGTGGGAAATTATTATTTTTTTTTAAATTTGCTCCTCCCATCCAAAAGTCATACATAATTCACGGGAAGAATATGGTTATTAATTCATAGATGGGTCCTGAAGATTACTACTGAGCCAGAAGCTAAGAAGAAATTATAAATACATTTTTAAAGTGAGAGAAAATATGTTAAATACCAGCCAGGTCAAAATATCTATTTCCTGTCTTATTTAAGAGTTGATATTCCTGAGTTTGTTTAGAAGATTAGTAATAATAATAAATACTTTTTGCTTTTTTATGTGCCAGAAACTGTCCTAAGTGCCTTACACATATTATCTCATTTAAACCACATTAAACACCCATTATTGTTCTCATTTTCCAAGTGAGAAAATCAAAAGAAAAGTCTACAACTGTTTGAAGATCATACTCCCAATAAAGGTTAGAAATGACTTTTGAATCAAAGTTGCTGTCTGGAGAGGTCATGTTTCTAATTATTATTCTGAAGAGCCGGAGAGAGGCACTAGAAAGAACCCTTCTGAATTCTGAATGCTCACATCAACTAGCTCAGCCCCTGCGGTCAAATCTCTTAACCTGTCCGGATCATTTCTAATGTCTGGATCATTTCCCAGGTCTTCTCTAGATCTAAGTTTTCTGACTCCAAACTTCCTACCCAATAAATGTCAATACTGGATCTGTTTTTCTCTTTTATGGAGCAGCTGATTTAAGAATACAAGAGTACATCACTGTCAGCTCACTCAGTTGTGGTGGCTGTGACCAGTACCAGTAAGACCTGAAAAGCCAATTGTCAGAAGACATGAGATATCCCACTAATCCTAAAAAACCACCCCAACAGAAAACCATCACAAGAGGCTGGCTGTCTCCCCTTGTCTCAATATGCCGTGCAAAGCACCTGTTGTAAGACAGACCATCACATAAGGGAGAGATCCAGGGACCAATGGAGCAAAATTAAACTCCCTTCACCATTAGAGCACAGGACCAGCTGAGCACCTGAAAAGGAATTAGGGAGATATAAGCATGAGGGATGAAGCATTCATTGGAATTCTAAGTGTAGGATTCCATTCCATTTATATTACTAGGTCAGATTTTAAAATGTAAGTTAGTCATAGTTATCAATCTCAAATTGAGTGACTGCATATTTTCTAATCTATAATATCAATAGTTGGAATTCACTGACTTTTTAGAATTCATTAATTTACCATTATAGGATCCCTGAGAGGTGGGTTTTTGTTGTTGTTGTTGTTGTTTTGGGTTTTTTGTTTTTGTTTTTGTTTTTGTTTTGTTTGTTTGTTTTCCCCCAGTGAGTCACAGATCATCCACAGAAGAAAGATTTCCATTTCACTAAACATTCCAGATACCTTCTTGGGACTTTGCATATATTATCTCATTTAATCCTCACAGCAACACCATGCAGTAAGGATCATTATTAGTCCCATCACAGAGATGGAAAACAGAGGCACAGAAAGTAAAGTAGATTGCCCTCAGCAACAACTTTAGCAAAGTAACAAAACAGGACTTGACACTGAACCTGTGTTTTTAGCCCATGAGCATATCATCAAACACTACCGGGTGAGGACACTAGAGCCATATCTAGTTTACTTTTCAGAGTGAGGTGAGGGTACTCTGCCACTTCCACCCTGAAATCTGCCAGGAGGCTGCTTCCTTTGTGAGAGGAGACCAGCGGTCAGCCCATGTGGGAATGAGTGAATACATACAGTAGGCTGCCGTATAACTGGCCTATCGCCCCTCATGGGATTATAAATAAAAACAGCATGTCCTATTCTAAGCCTCACTCCCCAAGGACTTCAGGGAATTCTCCATTTAAAAATGAAACTTGCCATCCCTCCCTAAAAACCACTCAGCAGCAACATAACTCACTAGTGGCACTATTACAATGATAAAAGCAATTGCATATCCAGCACGTACCATGTGCAGGCACTATTCTAGAACTTCACCTATTTTAACTTATTTACTCTTTACAATAACATAAACCCATTTTGTGGATTGGAAAACTGAGACAAAGTGAGGTTAGTAATTTGCCATGGTCCTAACAGTTAGTAGTAGTGGAACCAAGATTCAAACCCAAGCTGTATTGCTCCAAAGTTAGTGTAAATGAACATAATGCTCCCTCAACCATCTGCTGCCTCAAGGCAAAAAAAAAAAAAAAAAAATCATTCTTAAATCCTGGTCAAAATCTACACAACTCTGTTTTATCACTAAGAATACAAAATCACATAGTTTGAGCTGGAAAGAATTTTTATAAGCATTTTTTTAGACTTTTTTTTATTTATTTAATACAGAGAAAGAGAGAGCACAAGCAGGGGGAGCAGAAGGCAGAGGGAGAGGGAGAAGCAGTTTCCCTGCTGAGCAAGGATCATGGTACTCCATCCTCAGATCCGGGGTCATCCCCAAAGGCAGACACTTAACTAAGGCACTCAGGAATCACTATAAACATCTTTTTTTTTTAAGATTTTATTTATTTATTTATTTATTTATTTGACAGAGAGAAATCACAAGTAGATGGAGAGGCAGGCAGAGAGAGACAGAGGGAAGCAGGCTCCCCGCTGAGCAGAGAGCCCGATGCGGGACTCGATCCCAGGACCCTGAGATCAGGACCTGAGCCGAAGGCAGCGGCTTAACCCACTGAGCCACCCAGGCGCCCCACTATAAACATCTTTTTAAAAGATTCCTGTGGGGTGCCTGGGTGACTCAGAGGGTTAAAGCCTCTGCCTTCAGCTCGGGTCATGGTTCCAGGGTCCTGGGATTGAGCCCTGAGTCGGGCTCTCTGCTTGGCAGTGAGCCTGCTTCCCTTCCTCTCTCTCTGCCTGCCTCTCTGCCTACTTGTGATCTCTCTCTCTGTCAAATAAATAAATAAAATCTTTAAAAAAAAAAAAGATTCCTGCTACTTGCCTTGTAATAAGTCTATGTCAACAACTAAATAGCTGACCTGGATTTCATTCAACTTAAATTTTTGAAAATCACAAAGCCTCATCTCAGTTGTGACACTTCTTTCAGAGATAAGATAGTACTTTCTGAAACATCATATAAATACCAAGTTTAAACCCCTTTCAAGCTAAGTACCTGGGAAATAACACAGTGGGAATTTGTATTCAGGTCTTCACCCCTTCATCCAATTAGCTTGCTAAAATAATAGGGGGAAAATTGTACAATTACCGTGGAAGTGGATACATCTTTAAGTTGATATTGTTCATTTCACTCAGACACAGAATACAGAGGGATCATTGATAGAACCCAAATATCAACCACCAAAGAGAAGGCAGACTCTTCTGCAAACCTTCTGATGCTTGGCCACCCAGCTTCATCCCTTTGTTCGCACACTGTAGAGGGGGTACCTCGGGCTTCTTGAACTGGCAAGAAGATCATATCTTGGAAAGGTGGAGAGCGCTGACTGGAGACCCATCAGAACTTGAATCCCTGCTACAATGGAGTCAGAATGTTCCTCCCTCTAATTTGTAATGATTTTTTTTTTTCCTAGTTCAAGTAGGAAGGGGCAGAGCAATGCTATCTATCCTTATGTCACACATTTAAGTAAAGAAGGTGGGGCCCCAGAGCCACAGAAACAGCCTGTCAAGTACGTCGGTCAAGACTAGAGCGGTTAAGAGTGTGGAATCTGGAGCCCAGCAGCCTAGCTCTGAATTTGAGATCTTCCATTTGCTAGTTTGAGACCCAAATGAGTTCCTTACTCTCTCTGAATTCTGGTGTCCTTATTTTGAGACTCCTTACTTCTTAATATTGTTGAGACAAATAAATGAAATAAAATGCACCTGGGTGGCTCAGTTGGTTAAGCGTCTACCTTCGGCTTGAGTCATGATCCCAAGGACCTGGGACTGAGCTTGCTTCTCCCTCTCCCTCTGCCACTCTCCCTGCTTGTGCTCTCTGTCAAATAAATAAATGAAATCTTTAAAAAAAAATAAATGAGGGGCACTTGGGTGGCTCAGTGGGTTAAAGCCTCTGCCTTTGGCTCAGGTCATGATCTCAGGGTCCTGGGATGGAGCCCCGCATCCGGCTCCCTGCTTGGCAGGGAGCCTGCTTCCTCCTCTCTCTCTGCCTGCCTCTCTGCCTACTTATGATCTCTCTCTGTCAAATAAATAAATAAAATCTTAAAAAAAAATTTTTTTTTAATAAATGAAATAAACCACTTAGCCCATGCCTGGTATATGACATGCTCAAAAAATGTTGCTATTATTATTATTATTATTATTAATATCATTATTGTCTCCTATCATGGCAGTGCCCTTTTGGAAGCCCTTTTATGAAGCCTTGCACTTATATGCAATGGAAATAATGTGCCTGTTCTTGCAGGGTCTACTTGAAAACTCATCATAGGGTTGTTGCAGGAGAAAGGTGGAAGAAACAAGGGCTGGGCGAGGAGGAGGTAAGCCGGCAATGTGAATTGGTACCTTCTTTACCTCACTATCCTTTTTCCCAAGCCTGGAGGTGGGGTGCTCTGTCAGAGTTGGCAATGCTGTCTGGCTGTAGGCAGTACCCAACACCTGCTCATTTTCTTGTTTCTTTTAAGGCAACAAAACCACCAACTGGTGATACAAGGGGAGGATTTCTTAAGCCTGTCTGCTGCTATTTCACAGATGGAGTTAGAATTTATAAATGATCAGTGAAGCTCTGAGCTTATTAATTTGTTCCCACCCACACAGGAGCAATTAGGTGGAAGGAGGTGCTGCTCACATCTTATGCATGGGAAGAGGAGACAGGTCGGGGCGGGTTGTGCTCAGTGGTGTGGTAACTGGGTGCTACTTTTAGCTACAGTTGCAGGAAATCCCTTATATACTAGATTTCTCAAATACCCACAGTAAACGTCTGCCCAGGGTGGCTGGCTAACAACAGTAAGTTGGTTATAGTGAAAAAGGAGAAGGGAGGTCAGAAGAGACAACTGCCCATTTCAGATCCTAAGAAAGTGACCGTGTTTCTAGAAGCACGATCCAGCCATTATTGGATTCAGGCAGGAGAGGAAAAGATTTTTATTTATTATCCAGCGTTAGGGGTATTTTTCAGACTATGTTTTGTGAAAAGTCTAGGGTTCTAAAAGGAGCTTCAAGGCCTTTGGACATATGGGTGGTTGCATGAGGCAGGTTGGGCCATGCAGCCTGCAGAGGTAGGGCTGTTTTGCTCTAATACTATTTACATTTTTATAAGATTTTGTTGGGAAAAGAATAGGAGTCCTGACACTTTTTAAAAGTTTGAAAAACAGCGATATAACCCCACTCCCTCATTCTACTGAACAGACACTGTGTCTGAGGCTACTTAAAGGATTCGCCTATAGCCAAATAGCTAATTAGTGGCAGAGGAAAAACTAGCACCAGGTCCTCCTGGTGCACACTGTGCACACTGGCTCTTGCTACCCTGTACCTTGTGCAAGATATTTTGACAACTCCATTTCCTATATGCACAAAATGATGGCACTTGCAACATTTATATATGAGTGGGTCAAAAAGAAAATCTTTTATTAAAACTAGTTACGGATCACTAGAGTACGGAAAACTTACAATAGTGAAGATTCCAGTTCCATTAACAGCAGAATAAGTGATTTTAACTCACCTATGAATAACAATCATAAACTCATGAAAAAAAATTTTTTTAAGTCAACTAGTAAGCAAGAGCAGGGACAATCTGGAGAGGATCCAAGTTTTGAAAGAAGGAAACTTCCATGATTACATTGCTTTTCTGCTAAGAGTTCCACCAAGTCTAAGAAGCATAGGGGATCTAGGACTCTGGCAGACACAGAAGGCTTATTGACTTACAGTGTCAGAGGACAGAATTCAGGGCAGCTGGAAATACAGGTGGAAACTCCAGAAAGGAGGAAACCACAGAAAAAGAACTCCAAAGTCTGCATATGAACTTGGCAAACACTTGGTTGAAATGTGGAATATGAATGCACGGAGTTGGGGGTGGGGTGGGGGGAGGAATCCAAGTAACTCTTAAAAGTAACAGCTAGAGAGCTAAAAAATCTGAGCAGACATTTTGGCTGCAGCCTATTTCAGGAGTCAGGAGTTTGAATCTGGCCAAGTTAGAGACCCCAGGTATTCCATTAAAACTCCAGACAGATCCACCTGAGAGCTAAGACTAAAAGTAAAACTGAAACAAACCCAACAGAACACAGGAATCATAAGATCAAAGGAATTCACTAATAATGGAACTGTGTGCTAAAACAGAAAGTAACTCACTTCTCTTCCCCACCAGGCCAAGCTCATCCCAGATAAGAGAGGAAGCATCCTGAAAGCATCAGGGGTGGGGTGATTGGCTCAGGCTATGGAGATCACACAAAGGCTGCACCATAATAGGCAGTATTATGAACAGACCTGTATCTGTACTCACCAGGTCCTCATTTCTCATTATCTGACTCTCTCAACTACAAATGTTTCCTGAACACTTGGCTTTGACAATCACTTTCAGGTTCATCACTGCAACAGGGTTCACCTGCGGAAGAGCAAGTGCTAAACTGTTAACCTCCTGACTCTTTTTGGCTCTGCTCTCTAATATGCATGCCTCCAACAAGGGGATTCCTTGATAGGACCAAAGTGTTGTGTTGTTTTCCTGCTATAGTGGCATTTACATACAAATTAATGGCCAAGACTACAATTTACTCTGCTGAGAACTGTGGTGACCTGATAATTAAATTTCTGCACATGCAGAGAAAACATAAAACCAGACTGTTTGCTCTTGCTTTCTTTTCCCCAACCCCCAACACTTTTCTATCACTCCAATGAATCTTCACAAGCAAATGTGAATCGACATTTTGATTTACAAATGTTCTGATTAGGAAGACAAAAAACAAATTCCATTGCCATGGATACTAAAATGAAGGGCCTGGGATGGGTAGCCAAGGCTGAGAGAGATAATAAACAGATCTTGAGATGTGCAGGTGTTGTGAGTTTTTGAAATTCTAGCTATTAAGTGCATTCACTCATCTTTCCATCCCATGCTGCAAATCATTCTCGAGGCAGTTCCCAAAGTTATTGTTTTATCTTGCAATACAGCCCTGTCAAGCTACAGAGATAATTTCTAAAAGGCAGTCTCAAACTCTCCTCAGTACCAAATCTACAGTAAATATATCCAAATATATTATGATATCTGGAAAGAAATAGGCTGAAAATGTACACTTGGCTAAGTAAGAGCTTTTTAAGAAGAAAAATAAAAGGCAGATTCCAATAAAAGTCACACAATTCATACATCATATATTCAGGGGTGGTACACATATAGAAGAATAGCAGCCCTCAGTGATGCCACTGATATCAGATAACGAACAGCTTCTCTCCATTTGTAGGAAAGTTAATGGCAATTTTTCCAAATGTTTGACTTTTCCCATAAAGTTTCTGCCCCTTGGGTGCCTCTTATCACATAAGCTGACATGCACGAGCAGATGAAAAAAAAAAAAAAGTAACAAAGAAATGAAGTAGCTATTTATGTTTCTTTCTTAGTTGATTTGTCTTGGATATGCAATACTCATGACTATGACTGTAACATGGTTTACATCATCTAGTCATATTTTCCACTGACAAAATGAGTCCTGCTTCATGAAAAAAATACATACATGAAAATTACATGGGGTACCACAAAAATCACGTCAATTTTCAGCATTAAACCACCTGAACAAGCTAAGCACCACTGAATTGGAAATGTTGCCCTGGGTATAATAATGTCGCTTGTTTCATCCATATTCTTAACTGCCATGTAGAGCTTACCTTCTGTTATCTATCTTACTTACATTTTCTAAATGGGTTTATGTAGCTGTGATTCCTCTAACGTATTCAAGGAATTTGTGGTCTTAATTCATTCTTCTCTTCTCTATCCCTTAGTGCCTAACATATTGTTAGGAGAAAACACAGCCATGTCGCCTGGGTGGCTCAGTTGGTTAAGCGTCTCCCTTCTGGTCAGGTCATGGTCTCAGGGTCCTGGGATCAAGCCCCGCATAGCGCTCTCTGTTCAGCAGGGAGCCTGCTTCCCCCTTTCTCTCTGCCTGCCTCTCTGCCTACTTGTGATCTCTCTCTCTCTCTCTCTGTCAAATAAATAAATAAAATTTAAAAACATTAGAAGTGAAAAAGTAATAAATCAAATCCTTCAATAATGAATAAACAAATGAATTTAAAATTAGTATAAGAGTGTATTAACCAGGTTATTCAGAGAAACAGAACCAATAGGGGAGATAATATGATCTATATTTATTTATTATAAGGTATTGGCTCATGTAATTATGGAGGCTGAGAAGTTCCAAGATCTGTAATTGGAAAGCCTGTGAACAAGGATTGCCAATGGTGTACATTCTAGTTCAAGAGCAGATGAAGACCAATGCTTTTTCAAGCAGTCAGGCAAAGTTCTCTTTTACTGAGCTTTTCTGTGCTATTCAGGTCTTCAATAGATTGGGTGAGGCCCACCCCATTAGGGAGGGCAGTTTACTTTACTCAGTCTACCAATTCAAATGTTAATCTCCTCCAGAAACATCCTCCCAGATACACCCAGAATAGTATCTGAGCCACTATTTTGGCACCTGTGGCACAATCAAGTGATGCATAAGAGTAACTATCACAAATACCATGAAGGCAAATGCCAAGTGGGAAGAATACCAAAGAGAAGCAAGTCATGCACAGGTTTTCATCCCAGCTCTGACGCTTCCCAACAGGGTGATCTTGGGTGAATTTCGGTTCATTCATCTTTAAAAATTAGACCAGCTTTTGGAAGTCTGAAGCCATATAAAACCTCTCCTGCTACAAACTCATAGAAATGCTGATAAAATTAGAAAAATACTTGGTACTACCCCAGAGGTGTAAACAACTTGTTTGGCTGATATCTAGGATATTAACACACTTGGATTTATGCAAGTCTGGATCTAAGACCCTAGCATAAAGCTACTACTCTTTAATAGAGGCTGGGGCACTAATAAATTTCAGCTAAAAGTTTGGACCTAGAGAAGTAGCAAGGAAGATTACTACCCATTGGGGCTGTGAATGAGAAAAAAATTATTCTATGAGAAGAAAAACATTAAGTCTACCTCTCATAGAGATATAGTACCAGCCCAACACAGACATTTGAAAGTAAGAAATTAATAAGGGAAATGGGTAAGCACTTATGAAATCAAGGAGAACCCAGCAGAAGCAAGTGTAAAATTGCACTATAGGAATACTTCCATAAGCCAGTGAATACAGGATTGCACCCTTCACCAAACACAAACATAGCCCTTCTAAAGATGAGCTAACCTGCAAACACACAGACTATAATAAACAAAAGGTATTAAACTATCTTGAGGTGAGATAGAAAACAATCTAAGAACACACAGTGATTTAAATATGTGGAAGATTTACAAGAATTGGCCATGTATTAGGCCACAGAGGAAGCCTCAAAAATATAATTATACCACACACATTCTAATCTCAATAAAGTTAGAAATAAAAGACTTTTTAGAAATTATAAAAATGCCTTTTGGAAACCAGAATCCACATTTTTAAATAATTGATGGGTCAAAGAAGAAACTCTAATTGGAATGATAAAATATTTATAACTGAAAAATAATGAACACATCACATATCATACATTTGTGGGATATATTTAAAGTGGTACTTAAAAGAAATTTATGGATTCATTTAGGGTATATATTAGAAATAAAGAAAAAGACTGAAAAATTAATATGATCAATGGTCAATTCAAGACGTTATTGATCAAGAGTTTAAACCGAAGCAAAGTACATGGGAGAAATAAAAAACTAAAAAGTAGATATTAATAAAAATGTTACTACAAAGACAACATTAGAACTAGGGAAGATGAAGACAATCTCTTAAAGATAAGCCAAAATCTTAAAAATTAAGACGAAGAATACATTTATAGATATAATGGACACTTGAAAATCACAAGAGAACACAAATAAGTTTAAACAATTTTTTTAAAGATTTTATGTATTTATTTGACAGAGATCACAAGCAGACAGAGAGGCAGGCAGAGAGAGAGGAGGAAGCAGGCTCCATGCTGAGCAGAGAGCCCCATGTGGGGCTCGATCCCAGGGTCCTGGGATCATGACCAGAGCCAAAGGCAGAGGCTTTAACCCACTGAGCCACCCAGGCACTCCAGTTTAAACAATTTTAAAAAGAACGAATACAAGCTGGTAACTGCTGAAGAAGTAACATGTAGAAAAAAATTCAAAAAGTGACATATCATATCCAAATGGTTTTGTGTCAATTTTCCAACTTTCAGTGAATAGGTAACTGCTCTTTTATATAAACCATTCTAGAAGGAGAGGCCATATATATATATATATATATATATATATATATATATATATCACTTTTTAAGGATAGCTATAAACTCAAGTCAGGGAATTTATGTAGTAGTTCAATTTCCCACAGCGCTAGTTGCAAACATTGTAAACTAAGCAGCAAACAAAATTTATATCAAAAGCAAATACATTGAGAATAAGAATTTATAACAGACGTGCAAAGAAGGTTAAGTATCACGAAGATCTCTTAAATATGCTTAACCACATTAATAGATTAAAGATGAAAAAATCATCTCGACAGATGTGGAAAATCTAAATAGGTTTCAACTCCCATTCATGACAATTATTCTCAGTAACTTGGAATAGAAGGAAGTTTTCTCCACCTGAAAAAGAAAATCTATCATGCATCACACTCAATAGCAAACTTTAACATTCCTTAGAGACAATAAAAGACGAGAACACTCAATGTTATCACTCCCTTGCAATTCTGTACTGGAGGTCTCAAAAGCACTGTAAGACAAGAAAAATAAATGAAGGGCATGTGTTGGAAAGCCAAGAAATGAAATGCCAAGAGACTGAACTTTCCATGTTAAAAAAAAAAATTCTGAGAAGAAACCAAGGTCAACCTTTCAATCAGTAAGGGTTCATCAAGGGGATATCTGCCTGTAATCGCTGTGAAATAACAAGCACTCAATTTAGCCTCACACGTGAAACAACTAAAAACCTGGACATCAACAACAATTCTGAAAATATTGAACATTAAGCAACTAAAAAGAGGGAGTCCTGAGAGATGAAAATTAAGCAAGTAAGTTCTATGCTTACCCAAACTGACTGCCTGGAGAAAGTTTTGAGGCAAAGTTGATGTTCTCCCTGCTTTGAGGGATGGAGTTAGGGGCCAAAGCTGTGAGAACTCACCAAAACAGTACTGAAGAGGAAAGCTACAAAGAGAACTCAGAGATCTGCTGTATTTGAAGTCTTCAGAAAAATACTGATAAGGACATGTGAGGAAAAATACTGAAGACATAGAAAGAATTAATGGAAATGATTGGAGGTAACAGCACCTGGAATTCAGACAGAACCAGGAACATTGCCTGGTTCAACTAGCAAGCATAGAAAACCCCATCAGTGGGGCATTGGTTAAACCACTCAGGAGATTTTTGCCTCATAGGAAGGAGCCAGAGATAAAACATTACTTCAGCCTTACCTAACAAAGTTTAAAACCAAGACCTAAAAGGATCAGTTTCCAAGTAACTTACCCAGGTTCCAAGCTCAAGAAGCATTATACTTCCAGCATGCAACAAGGTAAAACTTATAATGTATGCCAACCAATCCAATATTTCTAAGCATGCAGAGAAGCAGAAAAATATCACCCATAATGAAGAAAAAAGCCAATCAGTTGAAATGGTCTAAGAAATCACACAGATAATAGAATTTTTAGGCAAGGACCTTAAAACAGTAAATACCACTATATTCCATACATTCAAGAAACTAAAAGAAAGACTGAACATTATAGAGATATGAAAGATTGAAATGAAACTTAGAGATGAAAACTACACTGATTGGAATTAATCACAGATTGTGCACTGCAGAAAGAAGGAGCAGTGAGCCTGAAAACAAAGCCAATAGAAACCTATCCAAAACACAGAGAAAGACAATCACTGTAAAAAACTGAACAGAGAACAGTTAGCAGTGGGACAACTTCAAACAGCATACAATATATGGAATTGGAGACCATGAAGGAAGAAGAGGAGTAGGGGAAAAAATCTGAAAAAAAGCATGAATAATCTTTTCCATGTTTGATGAAAATGAAAAACCCACCAGTTCAAGAAGCTCCACACACCCTAAGTCCAAGAAGTATGGTGAAAACTATATCAAGCCACACCACAGCCAAAGAGTTAAAAACCAGTGAGAGATAATTGGGAACAAAACAACAGAATGAACCCTAATGTAAACTATGGACTCTAGTTAGTAGCAATATATCAGTCTCATCAACTGTAAAAAATGTACCAGACCAATCCAAGATGTTAATAGGAGAAACAAGGCAGGAGGAGAGAGAGCATGTGACAACTTTCCATATTTTTTGCCCAATTTCTCTATAAACCTAAAACTACTCTAAAAATAATCTATTAATTTTTTTTAAAGTAGTCAAAGGAAAAAAAGACAGCTTATGAACAGAACATCGTCAACAAAAAAAGAATTGTTAAAAGAAGTCCTTCAAACAGAAAAAAAAAATGATAGGATATAAATCTGCTCTATATGAAGAAATGAAGAGCAGAGAGCCTGCTATGAGGGTAAATAGATAAAAACTTGGGTTCTCAATATTCAAATTTCTTTTTAAAATTTTCCAACTCTTATATATAAGCTATACTACACAGATGTTTATATTTCGACCCTGTAGAATCTTTCCCTCTCTTTTGGTAATGACATCCTGATTCAGGAAACCAGTCTCCAAATTTCAATCCAGGAGGCTGAGGTGAGGCTGACCTTTACTTTAGTGTAGGCAACTCAAATCTGGTCAATGACAGCTAGCCCTGGGCCCTTGCTGGAAGTACTGAAGAGAGGCTCTCCCATTCCTGCAGCTGGGGTTGATAAGCTGATAGGATGTAAGCCTGTACCTTCATCACCTGGACGATAGCCTGCCTCAGAAAGAAGCCAACCCCGAGAAAAGAAGAACCAAGAATTGTAGATTCCTGAGACCCAGAGTGAATGGGAACCAATCATTCCTGTATCCATAATAACCCACTGG